>NC_053024.1:295987654-296000702 GCF_003073215.2 Triticum urartu | reverse complement strand
CTGACCGATTCCTCCATTTCGGTCATACCGAGATCACTAAGTCGATCTAGGTTTTCAATCTCGGTGCAACCGATTTGAACCTTTCGGTCACATCGAGTTTCAGTAACTGCTTGCAGTTATGAATCTCGGTGCCACCGAGTTGTTCCACTCGGTCACACCGACAGGGTCGGGCTATATATACTCACGGGCAAAATTTTGGAAATTTCTGAAACCCCTTCGCCCGCGCATAGCTCGCTCTGCCTCCTGGGTCTCCGGATCGTCCTCCTCGTCGCCAGCCGCCTCCTGTCGCTGGTCTCCGCCGCCGTCAACGGAATTCTTCCCCGCCGTTGCCGCCGTAGCGAGTTCATCGCCGAACTAGGGTATGGACTCGATCACAGTGCTATCCCCGTCCGATTCCTAGCACATTGTGTTCATTATGATTCTTACCACGATTGAAACATCTTCTATCCAGTCAAAACACTCCGTAGATTAGAGTTGAATTGAAAATTTAGGGTTAGGTTTCCGCCGAAACCATCTCGGACCCACGAGTTGTGGAACTCGGTACCACCGATTCGGCTCAGGCCATTGCACATGTAATTTTCGGTCTGACCGAGAATTGCAAATCGGTGTGACCGAGTTCAGGACTTTGTGAAACCCTAGCAGTCTCGGTGCCACCGAACTGTGACTCGGTCTGACCGAGTTCACTAGTTTAGGTTCCAACAGCTGCTTCGGTATCACCGAGTTTACAAATCGGTTGATCCGAAATGCTTTCTGTGGAAAACTAAAACTAAGTTTTTGACTCATTCTTTTGCAAAAACCTCTGCATTTTGTGATGCTCATCCACTCTATCTCATCTATATCTATTCACAGGGTCTGCTGTCAGTGTTTGCAATATGTCTGATCAGAGTGACAGCCAGAACAGGTCAGAGGAGCAGGTTCACCTGAGTGAGGGCACTAGTCCCTCTAGCAGTTCAGATGATGGTAGCAGGAGCACTCCCAGCAACTTGCCCAAAGCTGCCACCAGAACAAGGAAGAAGAAAACTTCAGAGTCTGAGGATGAAGACTATGTGGCAGTTGAGGATGAGGCCACTTCCAAGAAGAAAGTGGTTAAGAAGGAATATAGCACTGCTGCTGCCACCAAGCCAGGCATGAAGCAAAAGGTTCCTGCAAAGAGAATTCCAATGTCTAAGGCCAGAGCATCTCTCAAGTCCCTTTGGAATCTGAACCCAAAGAGGCTGCTGCAGAAGGGAAGAAGAGGAAGGAGAGGATCAAAAAGACCACTGCTAGAGTGCTTGGGAGATCCTCAATCATGAGAGATTCTGAAGAGGAAGAGGAAGAAGAGGTTGCTGCACCAGCACCTAAGGCCCAGAAGCTTATGGGTGATGCTATCAGGACAGGGGCTGCTTCATCAAAGCCCAAAGAAGCACCCAAAGCAGCCTCCAAGCCCAAGAGTGCACCTAAGAGGAATACCAGGAGTATACCAGCTGCTGAGAAGAACAAGGCCCCAGTGCCTGAAGTTGCTGCTGATGAAGATGATGAAGGACAAGTCCTGAGAAAGCTCAAACCCAAGATTCCAGACCACAATGATGCTCATCCTGTGGCTGAGAACATGAAGATCAGGAGAGACTCAGGGTTGAGGCTATGGAGAGAGACAGATCCATATGCTACCAGGAGAAGGACTGTGTTGATTACAGGTTCCACACAAAGGAACAGCAGGACTTCTATGAGACAGTGTTGTTGGACAAGAAGCCTATAGTGTGTGAAATGAGGTGGGTCGACTGGAAGTATATCAAGGAAAATGAGGAACACTATCCTGGTGTGTTTGACAGCTTCAGTGCTTGTGGAGTTGCAGACTTTGTTGGGCAGAAGCTCACAAAGTGGAATGAGGAGCTCATAATGCAATTCTACTCCACAGCACACTTCTATCCAGATGGCAGGATAGTATGGATGTCTGAAGGTACAAGGTACCACTCAACTATTGAGGAATGGGCAAATCTGATCAATGCTCCTAAGGAAGAAGAAGATGACTTGGATGTCTATGCCAAGAAGAAGATGGATCACAACTCTATGGCAAACATGTACAAGGAGATTCCTGAAGATGATCTTGAGACTCACCAGTTTGGGTCAGTAAAACACTTGCTGTCAGGGCTGCCTACAATCAATTGGATCCTTAGGCACACTCTCTTGCCCAAGTCTGGTGATCACAGAATGATCAGAGGCCATGCAATTAACTTGCTACATATATTTGATGTGCCACAGAAGTTCAAGGTCATGAGCCTTATAGTTGAGACTATCAAGAGGACTGCAGCTGACCAGAAAAGAAGTTGTGGATATGCCCCACAGATCCAGGAGTTGATAAACTCAAAGATGGGCACAGGCACATACTTGTTGGATAAGGAACACTTGCCTATCTATCCTGACTTTGAGGACAATCAAGTTGTGATGAATGAGAATGAACCATCATCAGTACAAGCTCAAGAGAAGAAGGAGAAAGCAAAGAAAGAGAAGGCTGCCAAGATGCCAACTCAAGAGGAGGCATCTGAGTACTTTTTGAAAAGCAAGCAGGACCAGCTTGGTTATTTGATAGCATCAACTCTGAGGATTGAGAAGGGGTTGGCCACCCTAACTCAAAACCAGGAGAGCCTGGAAAGAATCGTGGAACAAAAATTCTATGATTTAGATGTCAAAGTAACTGAGATTCAGTCTGTTGTGGAGCAGCTACAGGATGACATGCAGGAGAGGAAGGGCAAGACAACCACTGATGCATTTGCCAGAGTGCCTCGAGCTCAGAGATCTGCTGTAGTGCCTGTTCCAGACACTAGAGTCACTTCATCTGCACCAGCTACAGCTCCAGCGCAACCAGCTCCAGCACCAACTCCATCAGCTCCATCTACTTCGAACTGAAGCCTTCGTCTTGGCGTTCTCCGACACCACCACCTGAAGACCAAGCTTGAGAGATTTAGTGCTATGCATTTTCTATGAACTTTTTGGTAACTTGTTGCCAAAGGGGGAGAAAAATGTATAGATCATAGGCTTCGAGAGAGAGCGTTGCTTTTTATTCTCTCTTGCTTTGGTTGAACTTTGTTTGTCTTTTGATTGCTTGAGATACTATGCTATTATCTGTGAGACATTGATGATCATGTGGTTGATCATAAGCTACACTTATGCTTGTTAGATGATATTATCTTACTTATCCTTATATGATCATTCACTTTGCTTGGTGATGAGTGCATGTATATACGACGCGTTTGGTTCGGGAGAATCGCAATGGTTCTCGATTGCAGCGCATTCTGAAACAATATCCGGCGTTTGGTACACGCACACCACGTATTCCGTAGCAGTGCTTTCCGATACGGGGTTCACAAAATTGAAAATGCTCACATGCGGCTGATTAGGAAAACAGGAGTCGGACGGCCAGACCAAACAGATCACGTATTCCTAAAGCAAAAAGTTAAAACGGAGCTTCCCAATACCTTAACCGAAGAAGTAACCTGAGGGCGAACCAAACGCGTCGTTAATTCTTATCATTTTGAGCGCTCCACCAAGATGTATGTGACATGGAAGAGTAACCCATGATCCTAACTCATTGTGCATTTGTAGTCCAAAGCAAATCTTAAGATATGCACAAATTTAGGGGGAGCTCTTGCTTTTCACATACTTCTCAAAGCGACAATATCTTTCACTCTTATTATCATTTGTCGAAGCTTTGATCTATATGTTGTCATCAATTACCAAAAAGGGGGAGATTGAAAGTGCAACTATCCCTGGGTGGTTTTGGTAATTCCTAACAACATATAGCTCATTGAGCTAACATTATTCCAAGATTAATATTTCAGGAAAAGCTCAATGAATGGCATGGCATGGATGAGGAAAGTGGATCCCTCAAAATTCTAAGGACAAAAAGTTTGGCTCAAGCGTGAAGCTCAAGACTCTACATTTTATATTTTAGTGATCCAAGATCACATTGAGTCTATAGGAAAAGCCAATACTATCAAGGAGGGATGAGGTGTTGCTTAATGGCTTGCTTGCTCAAAGTGCTTAGTGATATGCTCCAAAATCCTCAACTACTCTCCCACATCCACATATGACCTAAACCAAAAGTCAAACTCGGCCCCACCGATTCTTTCTATCCGGCGCCACCGAGTTTCAAATGTCATAGCCACTGCCACAAACCCTAGGCAAATCGGTCTCACCGATAGGGATCTCGGTCTCACCGAGATGGGATTGTAATCTCTCTGTTTCCCTTCGTAATGTTTCGGTCTTACCGAGATGAGCGATCGGTCCCACCGAGATTGCAATGTAAACTCTCTGTTTCCCTTTTGTAACATTTCGGTCTCACCGAGATGAGCGAATCGGTCCCACCGAGTTTACCTGACCAACTCTCTGGTTAGCTTATTACCAAAATCGGTCCCACCGAGTTTGTGTAATCGGTCACACCGAGATTACGTTATGCCCTAACCCTAACCATATCGGTCCTACCGAGTTGCATCTCAGTCCCACCGAAAATCCTAACGGTCACTAGGTTTGCTGAATCGGTCCGACCGAGTTTAACCATTCGGTCCCACCGAGTTTGGCAAATTGTGTGTAACGGTTAGATTCTGTGTGGAGGCTATATATACCCCTCCACCCACTCTTCATTCGTGGAGAGAGCCATCAGAACATACCTACACTTCCAATACACATTTTCTGAGAGAGAACCACCTACACTTGTGTTGAGGTCAAGATATTCCATTCCAACCATATGAATCTTGATCTCTAGCCTTCCCCAAGTTGCTTTCCACTCAAATCTTCTTTCCACCAAATCCAAATCCTGTGAGAGAGAGTTGAGTGTTGGGGAGACTATCATTTTAAGCACAAGAGCAAGGAGTTCATCATCAACACACCATTTGTTACTTCTTGGAGAGTGGTGTCTCCTAGATTGGCTAGGTGTCACTTGGGAGCCTCCGACAAGATTGTGGAGTTGAAACAAGGAGTTTTTAAGGGCAAGGAGATCGCCTACTTCGTGAAGATCTACCGCTAGTGAGGCAAGTCCTTCATGGGCGACGGCTGTGATGGAATAGACAAGGTTGCTTCTGTTGGGTTTCGTAGTAATTCAAAAAATTTCCTATGCAGACGCAAGAATCATGTTGATGCATAGCAACGAGAGAGGAGAGTGTTGTCTACGTACCCACGCAGACCGACTGCGGAAGCGTTGACGCAACATTAGAGGAAGTAGTCGTACGTCTTCACGATCCAACCGATCAAGTACCGAAACTATCGGCACCTCCGAGTTTGAGCACACGTTGGCTCGATGATGATCCCCAGACTCCGATCCAGCAGTGACGGGGAAAGTTCCGTCAGCACGAACGGCGTGGTGACGAATCTTGATGCACTACAGCAGCAGGGCTTCGCCTAAACTCCGCTACAGTATTATCGAGGAATATGGTGGCTAGGGCACCGCACACGGCTAAGGAATAGATCACGTGGATCAACTTGTGTGCTCTAGGGTGCCTCTACCTCAGTATATAAAGGACTAGAGGGGGGAGGCTGGCCGGCCAAGCTTGGCGCGCCAGGAGAGTCCCTACTCCCTCTGGGAGTAGGATTCCCCCCCAATCCTAGTTGGAATAGATTCGCGGAGGGGGAAAAGAGAGGGGGGCCGGCCACCTCTCCTAGTCCTAATAGGACTAGGGGGAGGCGCGCAGCCCATGTAGGGCTGCCTCTTCTCTTTTCCACTAAGGCCCACTATGGCCCATATAGCTCCCGGGGGGTTCCGGTAACCTCCCGGTACTCCGGTAAAATCCCGATTTCACCCGAACACTTCCGATATCCAAACATAGGCTTCCAATATATCAATCTTTACGTCTCGACCATTTCGAGACTCCTCGTCATGTCTGTGATCACATCTGGGACTCCGAACAACCTTCGGTACATCAAAATGCATAAACTCATAATATAACTGTCATCGTAACCTTAAGTGTGCGGACCCTACGGGTTCGAGAACAATGTAGACATGACCGAGACATGTCTCCGGTCAATAACCAATAGCGGGACCTGGATGCCCATATTGGCTCCTACATATTCTACGAAGATCTTTATCGGTCAGACCGCATAACAACATACGTTGTTCCCTTTGTCATCGGTATGTTACTTGTCCGAGATTCGATCGTCGGTATCCAATACCTAGTTCAATCTCGTTACCGGCAAGTCTCTTTACTCGTTCTGTAATACATCATCCCGCAACTAACTCATTAGTTGCAATGCTTGCAAGGCTTATGTGATGTGCATTACCAGAGGGCCCAGAGATACCTCTCCGACAATCGGAGTGACAAATCCTAATCTCGAAATACGCCAACCCAACATCTACCTTTGGAGACACCTGTAATGCTCCTTTATAATCACCCAGTTACGTTGTGACGTTTGGTAGCACCCAAAGTGTTCCTCCGGCAAACGGGAGTTGCATAATCTCATAGTCATAGGAACATGTATAAGTCATGAAGAAAGCAATAGCAACATACTAAACGATCGGGTGCTAAGCTAATGGAATGGGTCATGTCAATCAGATCATTCAACTAATGATGTGATCCTCGTTAATCAAATAACAACTCTTTGTCCATGGTTAGGAAACATAACCATCTTTGATTAACAAGCTAGTCAAGTAGAGGCATACTAGTGACACTCTGTTTGTCTATGTATTCACACATGTATTATGTTTCCGGTTAATACAATTCTAGCATGAATAATAAACATTTATCATGATATAAGGAAATAAATAATAACTTTATTATTGCCTCTAGGGCATATTTCCTCCAGTCTCCCACTTGCACTAGAGTCAATAATCTAGATTCACATCACCATGTGATTAACACCGATAGTTCACATCATCATGTGATTAACACCCATAGTTCACATCGCCATGTGACCAACACCCAAAGGGTTTACTAGATTCAGTAATCTAGTTCACATCGCTATGTGATTAACACCCAAAGAGTACTAAGGTGTGATCATGTTTTGCTTGTGAGAGAATCTTAGTCAACGGGCCTGCCAAATTCAGATCCGTATGTATTTTGCAAAATTCTATGTCTACAATGCTCTGCACGGAGCTACTCTAGCTAATTGCTCCCACTTTCAATATGTATCCAGATTGAGACTTAGAATCATCTGGATCAGTGTCAAAAACTTGCATCGACGTAACCCTTTACGACGAACCTTTTTGTCACGTCCATAATCGAGAAACATATCCTTATTCACTAAGGATAATTCTGACCGCTGTCCAGTGATCTACTCCTAGATCACTATTGTACTCCCTTGCCAAATCAGTGCAGGGTATACAATAGATCTGGTATACAGCATGACATACTTTATAGAACCTATGGCCAAGGCATAGGGAATGACTTTCATTCTCTTTCTATCTTCTGCCGTGGTCGGGCTTTGAGTCTTACTCAACTTCACACCTTGTAACACAGGCAAGAAACCTTTTCTTTGACTGTTCCATTTTGAACTACTTCAAAATCTTGTCAAGGTATGTACTCATTGAAAAAACTTATCAAGTGTCTTGATCTATCTCTATAGATCTTGATACTCAATATGTAAGCAGCTTCACCGAGGTCTTTCTTTGAAAAACTCCTTTCAAACACTCCTTTATGCTTTACAGAATAATTCTACATTATTTCCGATCAACAATATGTCATTCACATATACTTATCAGAAATGTTGTAGTGCTCCCACTCACTTTCTTGTAAATACAGGCTTCACCGCAAGTCTGTATAAAACTATATGCTTTGATCAACTCATCAAAGCGTATATTCCAACTCCGAGATGCTTGCACCAGTCCATAGATGGATCGCTGGAGCTTGCACATTTTGTTAGCACCTTTGGATTGACAAAACCTTCTAGTTGCATCATATACAACTCTTCTTTAATAAATCCATTAAGGAATGCAGTTTTTTTTATCCATTTGCCAGATTTCATAAAATGCGGCAATTGCTAACATGATTCGGACAGACTTAAGCATAGATACGAGTGAGAAACTCTCATCGTAGTCAACACCTTGAACTTGTCGAAAACCTTTTGCGACAATTCTAGCTTTGTAGATAGTAACACTACTATCAGCGTCCGTCTTCCTCTTGAAGATCCATTTATTATTCTATGGCTTGCCGATCATCGGGCAAGTCAACCAAAGTCCATACTTTGTTCTCATACATGGATCCCATCTCAGATTTCATGGCTTCAAGCCACTTTGCAGAATCTGGGCTCATCATCGCTTCTTCATAGTTCGTAGGTTCATCATGATCTAGTAGCATGACTTCCAGAACAGGATTACCGTACCACTCTGGTGCGGATCTTACTCTGGTTGATCTACGAGGTTCAGTAGTATCTTGTTCTGAAGTTTCATGATCATTATCATTAACTTCCTCACTAACTGGTGTAGGTGTCACAGGAACAAATTTCTTTGATGACTACTTTCCAATAAAGGAGAAGGTACAATTACCTTATCAAGTTTTCTACTTTCCTCCCACTCACTTCTTTAGAGAGAAACTCCTTCTCCAGAAAGTTTCCAAATTTAGCAAAAAATCTTGCCTTCGGATCTGTGATAGAAGGTGTACCACAGTAACTTTTGGGTATCCTATGAAGACACATTTCTCCGATTTGGGTTCGAGCTTATCAGGTTGAAGCTTTTTCACATAAGCATCGCAGCCCCAAACTTTCAGAAACGACAACTTTGGTTTCTTGCCAAACCACAGTTCATAGGCGTCGTCTCAACGGATTTAGATGGTGCCCTATTTAACGTGAATGCAGCTGTCTCTAATGCATAACCCCAAAACGATAGTGGTAGATCGGTAAGAGAACATCATAGATTGCACTATATCTAATAAAGTACGGTTATGACGTTCGGACACACCATTACATTGGTGTTCCAGGTGGCGTAAGTAGTGAAACTATTTCACATTGTTTTTAACTGAAGGCCAAACTCGTAACTCAAATACTCTTCTCTACGATCAGATCGTAGAAACTTTATTTTCTTGTTACGATGATTTTTCACTTCACTCTGAAATTCTTTGAACTTTTCAAATGTTTCAGACTTATGTTTCATCAAGTAGATATACTCATATCTCTCAAATCATCTGTGAAGATCAGAAAATAATGATACTTGTCGCGAGCCTCAATATTCATTGGACCACATGCATCAGTATGTATGATTTCCAACAAATGTGTTGCTCGCTCCATTGTTCCGAAGAACAGAGTCTTAGTCATCTTGCCCATGAGGCATGGTTCGCAAGCATCAACTGATTCATAATCAAGTGATTCCAAAAGCCCATCAGCATGGAGTTTCTTCATGCGCTTTTTACCAATATGACCTAAACGGCAGTGCTACAATTAAGTTGCACTATCATTATTAACTTTGCATCTTTTGGTTTCAATATTATGATTATGTGTATCACTACGATCGAGATCCAACGAACTATTTTCATTGGGTGTGTAACCATATAAGGTTTTATTCATGTAAACAGAACAACAATTTATTCTCTTACTTAAATGAATAACCGTATTACAATAAACATGATCAAATCATATTCATGCTCAACGCAAACACCAAATAACACTTATTTAGGTTCAACACTAATCCCGAAATTATAGGGAGTGTGCGATGATGATCATATCAATCTTGGAACCACTTCCAACACACATCGTCACTTCACCCTTAACTAGTCTCTGTTTATTCTGCAACTCCCGTTTCGAGTTACTAATCTTAGCAACTGAACTAGTATCAAATACTGAGGGGTTGCTATAAACACTAGTAAAGTACACATCAATAACATGTATATCAAATATACTTATGTTCACTTTGCCATCCTTCTTATCCGCCAATCACTTGGCATAGTTCCGCTTCCAGTGACCAGTCCCTTTGCAGTAGAAGTACTTAGTCTCAGGCTTAGGACCATACTTGGGCTTCTTCACTTGTGTAGCAACTTGCTTGCTGTTCTTCTTGAAGTTCCCCTTCTTCCCTCTGCCCTTTTCTTGAAACTAGTGATCTTGTCAACCATCAACACTTGATGTTTTTCTTGATTT
Organism: Triticum urartu; assembly: GCF_003073215.2. NCBI lineage: Eukaryota > Viridiplantae > Streptophyta > Magnoliopsida > Poales > Poaceae > Triticum > Triticum urartu. The sequence continues at coordinate 295,990,676 of NC_053024.1, read as the reverse complement.
CTAACCTTCATCGATTTCATCATCATGAAAAGCTGGGAGTTGTTTCCGCTATCCCTTGCATATTATAGTTCATCACGAAGTTCTACTAACTTGGTGATGGTGACTAGAGAATTCTGTCAATCACTATCTTATCTGGAAGATTAACTCCCACTTGATTCAAGCGATTGTAGTACCCAGACAATCTGAGCACATGCTCACTAGTTGAGCGATTCTCCTCCATCTTTTAGCTATAGAACTTGTTGGAGACTTCATATCTCTCAACTCGGGTATTTGCTTGAAATATTAACTTCAACTCCTGGAACATCTCATATGCTCCATGACGTTCAAAACGTCGTTGAAGTCCCGATTCTAAGCCGTAAAGCATGGCACACTGAACTATCGAGTAGTCATCAGCTTTGCTCTGCCAGACGTTCATAACATCTGGTGTTGCTCCAGCAACAGGCCTGGCACCCAGCGGTGCTTCCAGGACGTAATTCTTCTGTGCAGCAATGAGGATAATCCTCAAATTACGGACCCAGTCCGTGTAATTGCTACCACATCTTTCAACTTTGCTTTCTCAAGGAACGCATTAAAATTCAACGGAACAACAGCACGAGCCATCTATCTACAATCAACATAAACAAGCAAGATACTATCAGGTACTAAGTTCATGATAATTTTAAGTTCATTAATCATATTACTTAAGAACTCCCACTTAGATAGACATCCCTCTAATCTTCTAAGTGATCACGTGATCCAAATCAACTAAACCATGTCCGATCATCACGTGAGATGGAGTAGTTTCATTGGTGAACATCATTATGTTGATCATATCTACTATATGATTCACGCTCGACCTTTCGGTCTCCGTGTTCCGAGGCCATATCTGTATATGCTTGGCTCGTCAAGTATAACCTGAGTATTCCGCGTGTGCAACTGTTTTGCACCCGTTGTATTTGAACGTAGACCTATCACACCCGATCATCACGTGGTGTCTCAGCATGAAGAACTTTCGCAACGGTGCATACTCAGGGAGAACACTTCTTGATAATTAGTGAGAGATCATCTTATAATGCTACCGTCAATCAAAGCAAGATAAGATGCATAAAAGATAAACATCACATGCAATCAATATAAGTGATATGATATGGCCATCATCATCTTGTGCTTGTGATCTCCATCTCTGAAGCACCGTCGTGATCACCATCGTCACCGGCGCGACACCTTGATCTCCATCGTAGCATCGTTGTCGTCTCGCCAATCCTATGCTTCCACGACTATCACTACCGTTTAGTGATAAAGTAAAGCATTACATCGTGATTGCATTGCATACAATAAAACGACAACCCATGGCTCCTGCCAGTTGCCGATAACTCGGTTACAAAACATGATCATCTCATACAATAAAATCAGCATCATGTCTTGACCATATCACATCACAACATGCCCTGCAAAAACAAGTTAGACGTCCTCTACTTTGTTGTTGCAAGTTTTACGTGGCTGCTATGGGCTTAAGCAAGAACCAATCTCACCTACGCATCAAAACCACAATGATAGTTGTCAAATTAGTCCGTTTTAACCTTCGCAAGGACCGGGCGTAGCCACACTCGGTTCAACTAAAGTTGGAGAGACTAGTCGCCCGCAAGCCACCTATGTGCAAAGCACGTCGGGGAACCGGTCTCGCATAAGCGTACGCGTAATGTTGTGGTCCGGGTCGTCTCGTCCAACAATGCCGCCGAACCAAAGTATGACATGCTGGTAGGCAGTATGACTTATATCGCCCACAACTCACTTGTGTTCTACTCGTGCATATAACATCAACATAAATAACCTAGGCTCTGATACCACTGTTGGGTTTCGTAGTAATTTCAAAAAATTTCCTACGCACACGCAAGATCATGTGATGCATAGCAACGAGAGGGAGAGTGTTGTCTACGTACCCACGCAGACCGACTGCGGAAGCGTTGACGCAACGTAGAGGAAGTAGTCGTACGTCTCACGATCCAACCTGATCAAGTACCGAAACTACGGCACCTTCGAGTTGAGCACACGTTCAGCTCGATGACGATCCCCGGACTCCAATCCAGCAAAGTGACGGGGAAGAGTTCCGTCAGCACGACGGCGTGGCGACGATCTTGATGCACTATGGCAGCAGGGCTTCGCCTAAACTCCGCTACAGTATTATCGAGGATTATGGTGGCTGCGGGCACCGCACACGGCCAAGGAATAGATCACGTGGATCAACTTGTGTGTTCTAGGGTTCCTCTACCTCAGTATATAAAGGACTAGAGGGGGGAGGCTGGCCGGCCAAGGTGTGGCGCGCCAGGAGATTCCTCCTCCCTCTGGGAGTAGGACCCCCCCCCCCAATCCTAGTTGGAATAGGATCTGGAGGGGGAAAAGAGAGGGAGGGGGCCGGCCACCTCTCCTAGTCCTAATAGGACTAGGGGAAGGGGGAGGCGCGCAGCCCATGTAGGGCTGCCTCTTCTCTTTTCCACTAAGGCCCATCATGGCCCATTTAGCTCCCGGGGGGTTCCGGTAACCTCCGGTACTCCGGTAAAATCCCGATTTCACCCGGAACACTTCCGATATCCAAACATAGGCTTCCAATATATCAATCTTTATGTCTCGACCATTTCGAGACTCCTCGTCATGTCCGTGATCACATCCGGGACTCCGAACAACCTTCGGTACATCAAAATGCATAAACTCATAATATAACTGTCATCGTAACCTTAAGCGTGCGGACCCTACGGGTTCGAGAACAATGTAGACATGACCGAGACACGTCTCCGGTCAATAACCAATAGCTGGATGCCCATATTGGCTCCTACATATTCTACGAAGATCTTTATCGGTCAGACCGCATAACAACATACGTTGTTCCCTTTGTCATCGGTATGTTACTTGCCCGAGATTTGATCGTCGGTATCCAATACCTAGTTCATTCTCGTTACCGGCAAGTCTCTTTACTCGTTCCGTAATACATCATCTCACAACTACCATATTAGTTGAAATGCTTGCAAGGCTTATGTGATGTGCATTT
>NC_053024.1:295957381-295986654 GCF_003073215.2 Triticum urartu | reverse complement strand
CGCCCAATCACTCTGGTAAGTCTTCAAGGTAGACTCCCAAACCTTCACAGACTTCATTCACCGGCGATCCACAATGTCTCTTGGATGCTAAGAACGCGACGCCTAACCGGCTGGAGGATTCACAGTCCTCAAGTGTAATAAGTCTTCAGATCACACAGACAAGAAGACTTAAGTGATGCCTAACACTCTTTGGCTCTAGGTGGTTAGGGCTTTATCCTCGCAAGGAATTCTCTCTCAAAGGCTTCGAGGTGGGTTACTCTCAAACGACAAAAGCCGTACACTAACTCTGAGCAGCCAACTGTTTATGGTTGTAGGGGGTGGGCTATTTATAGCCACTAGGCAACCCGACCTGATTTGTCCGAAATGACCCTGGGTCACTAAGGAACTGACACGTGTTCCAACGGTTAGATTTCAAACACACACGGCAACTTTACTTGGGATACAAGCAAAGCTGACTTGTCCGACTCTGGACAAGATTCGCTCTCATAGTCTTCACTCGAAGACATAGGTTTTGGTTAAGCATCACTTCAGTCATTCTGACTGGTTCACTTGGACCCCACTTAACAGTACGGTGGTTCCTATGACTCAACAAAGAAGAAAAAGAACTACGAAAGATCTAAGTCTTCGAGCTCCATAGGCTTCATGTGATGTCTTCTCTTGTCATAGTCTTCAATGAGAATATCTTCATATACCACCTTTGACATCAATGTCTTCATACATTTTTAGGGGTCAGCTCTGGTAGGAAAACCGAATAAATGAGGGACTTCTACCTGTGTTATCCTGCAATTCTCACAAACACATTAGTCCCTCAACTAGGTTTGTCGTCAATACTCCAAAACCAACTAGGGGTGGCACTAGATGCACTTACAATCTCCCCCTTTTTGGTGATTGATGACAAACTAGTTGAAGTTTTCAACGGGGAATATAATATGTGAAATCGTAAAGGATAAGGGATTGTCTTCATAAGTTGCAAGGGCTCCCCCTGAAGATGTGCATATAAGTAATTTGCTTTTGGAATGCAAATGCACATGGCAGGTTGTACTCGTGGAGATCCTCTTCAACTTATGATGACAATTCATTATGCATGAGAAGCTATGTGAAGATAATGACATGCATAATGGAAAATGGATGTCTGTCAAAATGATCCAAGTGCGGAATTTATCGTTGCACATGCGGAATTTATCATCGCATCACAAAGTGGCAAATAAGTAGCAGACGACCATTGAGTTTAAGTGTTACAACTCAAAGAACCAAATGTATCAAAACGAGAGTTGTAAACACGAAGCAAAATATAAAGCAACCGCCCATATGAACCCGCTTGAAGACTATCAAACTCATATTCTTCTCCCCCTTTTGTCAGTAAGGACCAAAAAGGTTTGAAGACACGGAGCATCTACTCGTTCCCATGAAGAGTAGGTGAAGCAGCAGGGTCGTCGGTGGTGTTCGGCGGTGCAGAAGAACTTGGAGCAGTGTCGAAGCGTGCTGAAGGAGGTGGCGGTGAAGTAGCATCGTCTTCATCCTTGATCATTCTGGCATTCACAGTTGCAGCAGAGGAAGAGAACTCAGAGTCTTCAAGAGATGGAGTTCGTCGCAGCACTGCCCTTCGAGGAGGTGTGGAGTCAAACTTGAAGCATTCAGAGAAGCCATCCTCTTGAAGATCATCTTCAGAGCACATAAGCGTCAGCCCTTTCCATGTGCGTCGAGAGGTTTCATGTGCAACAAAGGCATTCTTGGTGGCAAGATTGCGAATGCGGTTAACATCCACCAAGAGGCATTGCATTTGGCGCTTTAGCCAGTCATGATGCCTATCCTGTTTCTGATGAAGAGCCACCAGAAGCTCTCGGTCGTTGAGAACACGAGTGCGCTTCTTGGGTCGTTGGGCAATTGTGCTATCGGTGGCTTCAGTAAGAGCAGGATGTGGTGCACGTGTAGTTCCGGCCAAAGGATACACACGAGTGACTACTTCAACTCCTTCAATGTTCTAAGAAAAACTTTGATGCTCCGCATTCTGAAGACTTAGAGGTTCCTTGGCAGGCTCAGGATAAACGGCTTCAACAGACATATCCACATCAGGCAGAAATATCCGATGATTGCGAGCAGATGGCTGATATGAGATAGCGGAGTGGAGTTTAATCAAGCGCATTATCCATGGAGCGTAGAACTTCAAGCCAAAAAGATCAGAGCCTGATGCAGCAAGTTGGCGGATGAAGAAGTCCTGTGCATTGAAGTATTTGCCATGAAGAATATAGAAGACTAAAGTCTTCATTGCACCTTCCAGCTTGGCATGTGGAGAATGTCCTTTGATGGGCCAGAGAGTTCGCCTGATGATGTGATAAATAGTCCTTGGCAGATACTCAAGGTCTTCAACAAGGAACTCCTTAGGATATGCAGCATCTTGGGTCAATGGCTTCATTATACTGAGCATCTGACTCATGTTTGGTTCAGGCTTCTGAAAGATGCTCTCCATAGCTTCACTGTGAAGCTGACAACCAGGTTCGTAGAGATCGCCAGGAGTGGGCAGACCAGTGAGCTCAATGATATCAAAGGCTTTGGCTTCGTGATGAACATTTCCTGTCATCCACTCCAGGACCCAAGTCTTCGGATCTCTGTTGTACCCACGGATGTGAAGTGTGGCATAGAATTGGAGCAGCAACTCTTCATTCCAGTGCTCTTGGTCGGTGACAAACGGCAGCAATCCAACCTCTTTGAAGCAATCCAGAGCTTCTTCCAGACAGGGCAGACCAGCTATTGCTTCAATGTCAAGACGCTTATGTGGGAAGATGCGACCTTGATTGTATAGAATGCAGGAGTAATAGTTGCGCTGCGGATAGCTCCAGAACCGATCAGAAGATATTCTTTCCCTTGAGTAGGGGTTCCTGGAGCTATTGAAGAAAGTGTTGTCTGCTTTGAAGCCATTGACATTGAAGGATCCAGGTGCTGATGCAGGACCTGGAAACCTGGGCAATCTGGGGATTGGCTTATGTGCCTGAGGCCTGTGCTCAACATGATAGTCAAACTGAGGACCAGCAGCAGGCGCAGGAACAGAAATAGTAGCATTAGTGGCTTCGCTGACTTCTGGTGCTTGGGTTGGTGAAGGCTCCACATTAGCTTCAGCCATGACAGCGTCAGTGGCTTCATTGGTGTTGGTGGTGGCAGCATCAAGACTCTCAACCTCCACTTGACGAGCTGGAGGGTCGGTCACAGTCATGTTCTCCTCGAGAACAGCTTCTTGGTGAGACGGGGATGTAGCAACGCTTGGGGTTTCTTCTTCATCGGCTGATGCAGCCGGAATGTCTTCAGCAGCTTTAGCAGCGGTGGGATCAGCTGCTGGAAAGTCTTCAGCTTCATGAGCCTCTGTGAAAGCAGGCTCATGGACAGTCAATTGACGCTCTTGATGTTCAGCGTCAGGGAGAGCCATGGAGATGGGTTCAACAATCGAGGGCTCTATGGGAGCAGCCCGTTCTTTCTTGGTCTTCCGCTTCTTCTTGGAGGGAGCAGTAGCAGAGGCTTCAGGATGTTTCCTCTTTCTGGCTTCAGCCTCAGCAGTCCTCGTCTTCTTCAGTTCTGAAGCGGTTGACCTGGCCTTTGGCTTCGAGCCAGTCATGCTAGTTGGGAAGACAATGGGATCTGCTTCCTGCCTTGGTGCGTTGGGTTCGGCCACAATGGGCTTCTTCTTCTTCTTAGCAGCCATCCTGGGATCAATGCCCGGATGCCCAAGGGCCTTGCGCTTCTCAGCCTCGTTGTAGCCTTGCACACACTTGTCAGCCAGGCTCTTCATGCGCTCACGAGAACCTTGAGCTTCTTCATGCTTCTTGAGAAAGGCTTCTTTAAGCTCGTGCAGCATGATCTTGAAGTTCTTGACCTCTTGCACGCTGAGCTTGGCCATATGCTTCTTGAACTGAGCTTTTTCATAGTCAATCTTTTGCTTTAGTTCAACAATGCGCTGGGCGATAGCTAACTCCGAAGCAATGGCGCCATGGAAGGCGACACTGAGGCCAATTGGAAGTTGCAGATCTTTGAAGCTGAGGTTGGGCGTGTCAAACCACTCATCAATGAAGTTGTGGATGATTGCCACATCAAAGAGAGGCAGATCATTGAAGATTTCTGCTTCTTCTTTGCTCTTGATCAGTTGCTCAAGAGCGTCATCAGCAAGATCTTCATCACTGGACAGATCAATGGCATCGTTGCGCAGAATGGCAGCAGCTGTCAGTTCTTGGCCGGTGTGTGGTAGAGGCATCTTGACTTTCTGGGGCTTGGAGATGCGTGACAAATCTTCAGACTGCACACTGTCTTCAGGAGGTGCAGTGGCCAGTGGCTTCGCCCGTGAGATTTTTGGTGCAGAGGCAGGCTTTGAAGCTTTTGGCTGCTTCAGTTTCTTTGGCTTCGGCGCGGCAGGCGCTTCATCTGATTCAGCGTCATCTGCAGGCTCATTCACGGCTGTCCCTTGAACCAAGATATGGGTGATGAGACCTTCAAGGTTGTAGAAAGGACCGATGACATTGGGTTCTGCATCGCGTGTGCCGTCAGCCCGGGGAGCAGAAGGACCAAGGTTGAAGTCTAGTCCCAATGACTTCTTGTTTTCCTTGGCCGATGCCTTTGCGTGCTGGAAGTTGCACTTGAAGAGATTATCGTCACGACACCATAGCAATGATGATGGGTCGGCATCTTCAGGCTGAGGTCCACGGACCATACACGGATAGAAACCCTGAGCAATAGCTTCAGCTTTGTTCTTGGGTGGAAGGCCTCGGAAGAGAATATCACCCCAAGGACTTTTGATAGCACTCTTCTCAGCATATTCCTTGGTCACGAATCTGTATTTGTACCACTGTTCTGCCCAATATCTTCGAATCCACTAGATTCGAGTCTTGCGCTGATTATAATCCTCTTCAGGATCTGTCTTGTAAAGCTCTGAGAGGTCATCAGGCAAATCTTTTGCCTCCCTTCCTGGCAGATTTCTCTGAAGCCATGAACTTTAACCTGAATGGCTTCAACATGTTCAAAGGCTTCAAAGGCTTTCGCTTGCTGGACAAACAGGAACTGGCTTCGGGAGAATTTATATGATGCTGTAAGAACTCTGCAAATGAATACAGACTATGAGAACCAAGGGATTCTCCCACAGACATGTACCTATGACAGCATTAAGGTGCAAGGGAAGGGGAAGAGGTCATATGCATTCTCAGAAGATTTTGAAGATAAATCAGTTTAGAAGACATTGACCTCATCGTGCGAAGACATTCACTCATAGATAAGGAGTTGGTTCCAGATTTGTACGAATCCATGGATCAGTACAAGTGAGGAATCTAACTACTTTGTGAGGCATAAGTGAATATACTAGGCATATTATGAGATGCAGTATGAAAGAGATCCAACTTGTGTGAATAGAAACTGCTTGTGGTAGAAAGTGACGAAGCTATAGGATCAAAGGGGGCGTAAAAAGGAAGTTTTATTTACCACACGAAGAACTGCTAGACGGAGTGGAAGAGGAGGCCGAGCAGTTCGATCGTCCGTGCCCTAACTTGGCGACGGAGGACACCTACGGCGACGGCGGAGAGGACGATGTCCGTGGTCGGCATGAAGACGGCGTCGGAGAGGTTGCGGCAGCGAAGCGCTTCGTCGTCGGTGTCGTCGGGGGCTAGCGGTGGCGCTAGGGTTCGTGCGAGAGTGGAAGAAGAGATAATGACTGCGATGAGGCATGTATTTATAGGGACAGGGGCGGCTCAGTGTTATTGCACAGGTGCCCCTGGCGATTCACATCTGAGGAACACGTGGCCATCATGCAGCATGTCGGAGGTTGTTCCACGTCCCATGCACGCCTGGATTGTCGGGTGGTCGTTCCCACTTCTTCGGGTTTCAGGTGAAGGAATGAGCATTGAAAACGAACATAATGTTTGTCTCTGTATCTTCTGCTGACAAGGACGCAGAGAAGACATTCGACAGTTTCAATAGAATGCATATGATTTGGAGAGATAGAGTTTGGGATAGAAAGCATAGAGAGGTTAGGGTCCGATCACATTCACTTAGTTCAAAAGATTCAACAAGAAGACATAGCTATAAGTGAATGCTGTAGAGGACAGAACATTAGTATATATATATAATCAACATAACAAAGATAATCATGAAGACATGTTGAGATTGAAGCCAAACCAAATGTGAAGACATAGCAAATGTAACGCCATGAGTGAAACACTTCAAACAGAACCTTTGGTGGTGGCGTTACCCACTGTATAGGAAGTATTAGACCCAGACACGACGCACAATTATTGTGGCGCTCCGAAGTCAAATTCCACATTAATGTATTCACACTTAGAATGTATGTCTTCATTGATTGAAGATATACTTTATTTCATGTGTTGCACATCTAAGTCATCAATATGCATAAGTGTTAGGATGTGTGCCTGATCACAGGACATTTGAGGATTCCAGGATATTTAGCTCACACCGTAACTTGCAAAACCTCTTCTCATCCAAGGGCTGTGAAGATATCTGCCAATTGCTCTTCAGTGTTGACGTGTATGATATCAATATCTTCCTTCACAACATGATCTCTGAGAAAGTGATGACGAATTTCAATGTGCTTTGTCTTCGAGTGCTGAACTGGGTTGTTGGCAATCTTGATGGCGCTTTCGTTGTCGCAGTAGAGTGGCACTTGCTTCAGATGAATGCCATAGTCCTTGAGTGTTTGCTTCATCCACAGAAGCTGAGCGCAGCAAGATCCAGCAGCAATGTATTCAGATTCAGCAGTGGAGAGAGATACACAGTTCTGCTTCTTTGAAGACCAACATACAAGTGATCGTCCCAGAATGTGACATGTGCCTGATGTAGACTTGCGATCAACTTTGTCACCAGCATAATCAGCATCCGAGAATCCAACCAAATCAAACTCTGAGCCCTTTGGATACCATAATCCTAGAGTTGGGGTGTGAGCCAAATATCGAAGAATTCGCTTCGCAGCTAAGTGATGCGACTCCTTTGGTGCCGCTTGAAATCGAGCACACATGCAAACAGTAAGCATAATATCTGGCCTAGATGCACATAAATAAAGCAAAGAACCAATCATGGAGCGGTATACCTTTTGATCGAACTCTTTACCATTGTCGTCGGGACCCAGATGATGTTTGGCTGGTATTGGTGTTGTGAAGCCTTTGCAGTCTTGCATACCAAACTTCTTCAGGCACTCTTTGAGATATTTCTCTTGAGATATGAAGATGCCGTTGCGTTGTTGTCGTATTTGAAGACCAAGGAAGAACTTTAGCTCCCCCATCATGGACATCTGATATTGCTCTTGCATCATATAGCCAAACTCTTCACTGTACTTCTGATTGGTGCAGCCGAAGATAATGTCATCCACATATATTTGGCACACAAACAGTTCACCATCATATGTCTTCGTGAAGAGAGTGGGATCTAGGGAACAAGGTATGAAGCTTTTGCTCTTCAGGAAGTATTTGAGTGTGTCATACCAGGCCCTAGGGGCTTGTTTGAGGCCATACAGTGCCTTGTTGAGCTTGTATACCATGTCAGGATGTTTTGGATTTTCAAAGCCAGGCGGTTGTGCAACATACACTTCTTCTTCAATCTTGCCATTGAGAAAGGCACTTTTCACATCCATTTGATATAGAAGTATGTTATGATGATTTGCATAAGCCAGCAGTATGCGTATAGCTTCAAGCCTTGCCACAGGAGCAAATGTTTCATCGAAGTCAATGCCTTCCACTTGAGTATATCCTTGAGCAACGAGGAGAGCTTTGTTTCTGACGATTTGACCATGCTCATCTTGCTTGTTGCGGTATATCCATTTGGTGCCTATTATGTTATGCTTCCGTGGATCAGGACGCTTAACCAGTTCACATACATTGTTCAGCTCAAACTGTTGAAGCTCTTCTTGCATTGCTTGAATCCATTCAGGTTCCATAATGGCTTCTTCAACTTTCTTGGGTTCTGATATTGAGACGAATGCGAAGTGCCCACCAGAAATTTGCTAGCTGAGTTTGCCCTTGAACGAGTGAGTGACACCAGGTGCATGATGCTGTCAATTATTCTATCAATATGTACTTCATTGGCAACACGAGGATGTACAGGGCGAAGACTTTGCTCTTGCTGATCTATGTTGTTGTTGGGAGGATTGTCTTCAGGCTGAGCATTGTCTTCATGTTGATCAGGTGCTGAGATGATAAGTTCTTCTTCAGGATGAGCTCAGAAGGTATAATCTCTCCAAGTTCCCAATTAGCTTGATTGATTCACTAGCTGGAATCTCAATCCTAGGCACATTTGGTAGTTGTCTCTCTTTGTGAACCAATTTGTCTCATCGAACCGCACATCCACTGTTCAAACCACTTGTAATAAAAGAGATTGAAGAACTCCTGTAGAGTGCGAAATCCTTCCATATCCAAGCATAAAACCTCATGTGCTTTTGGTGCAAATTTAGAGGTGTGATGTGGGTCCTTGATCCAGCACCTTGCGCCAAATACTCTGAAGTAACTGACATTAGGCTTTTTGCCAGTAAGGAGCTCATAAGATGTCATGTTCAGAAGCTTGTGAAGATAAACACGATTGATTGTATGGCATGCAGTATCAATAGCTTCGGGCCAGAATTTTCTTGGGTTCTTGTATTCATCTAGCATCGTTCTGGCCATCTCAATTAGTGTTCTGTTCTTGCGTTCGACGACGCCATTCTGCTGTGGCGTGTACGGGGCTGAGAATTCATGTGTGATGCCCAAGGTATCAAGATATGTATCAAGTCTAGTGTTCTTGAATTCAGTGCCATTGTCACTTCTGATGTTCTTTATCTTGGCGCCAAAATTGTTCATAGCACGATTGGCGAAGCATCTGAAGACATCCTGCACTTCAGTCTTGTTAAGGATTATGTGCACCCAAGTATATCTAGAGTAATCATCAACAATGACAAAGCCATAGAGGCAAGTAGTAGTGGAAAAAGTTGAGTAGTGAGTGGGACCAAAAAGATCCATGTGAAGCAGTTCGAAGGGTTGAGTAGTAGTCATGATTGTCTTCAAGGGATGTTTGGCCCTCGTCATCTTCCCTTCTTCACAGGCACTGCATAAGTGATCTTTCTTGAACTTGACGCCCTCGATGCCTATGACATGCTTCTTCTTCGCAAGGGTGTGGAGGTTCCTCATGCCAGCATGCCCAAGCCTCCGATGCCAAAGCCAGCATTCTGAAGCTTTTGCAAGAAGACATACTGCAAGTTGTGGCCCTGCTGAGAAATCTACCACACACAAATCATCTTTCCGATACCCTTCAAACACTAGAGACTTGTCAGATTCCATTAGTACTAGGCAACGATATTTTCCAAACATTACGATCATGTTCAAATCACAAAGCATTGAGACAGACATTAAGTTGAAGCCAAGGGATTCAACAAGCATGACTTTATCCATGTGTTGATCCTTTGAGATTGCAACTCTACCTAGACCCAATACCTTACTTTTACCAGTGTCAGCAAATGTGATGTGGCTCTTGTCGGATGGACGTAAGGTTGAGTCCATAAGAAGGCTTCTTTTGCCAGTCATGTATTTGTACAACCCACTGTCAATAATCCATTCTGAAGACTTTGAAGACGCTGGTGTCGTACCCTACAGTGCAGTTAGGGGGATAGGCTTCACGAAGAGAATTGTGAAGCAAAAACATTTGACGAACCAGTGGGTTATGAAAACTTAGATCCAAGATTAGACTAATAGGGAGAGTAGCATGCGATTCAGGAACGAAGTACATAATGATGCCATTCGGGCATTTTATCTTGCGCCCTACAAGATTTTTAAGGTCCCCAGCAATAGCGTCAGAAGATTTTGGTTTCTGCTGGAGACCTTTCCCTGCAAAAGAGAGTTAAGCTTTCTTAACCACCCACATCTTCAAGGGTGGCTTAGAAGCAATAAGTCTAAGTGCAGCATCTGAGAATTTTGGCTTTGAAGCCTTAGCAAACAGTCTTGCAGGTGGACAATAGTACTCATAAGAATAACGCAGAATAATTTTTGGTCATATGAACATGAAGGATGACCGCTCTCATATTCATATGCCTGAGTATGGTTTCCCTTCATAACATTTGCGTTAGTGTGACTCAGGTGAGTCCTCTGTTTGTTATGAAGCCTTTGGGCTGTATGAAGCCTGTGGTCTGGGGTTTGTCTTCTTCACCTGTGGTGTCATGATGACATTCACAAGAAGATTTTCCAAACACTTTTTCGGCACCCAGATCTTCTTCATAGGCGGTCCATTCCTGCAGTTAGTACCAATGTACCTGGCAAACACTTCACCATTCTGATTCTTAAACAGTTTATAGTTTGTATCAAAGGATTCATCAATGACAATGGGGTTAGCACAAGTGAAGCCAGATAGATTGGATGGATCTGCTGAAGGTTCCTTTGCAGCAACCCATGTGGTTTTGGGGTACTGCTCAGGTTTCCAGTAAGAGCCATCAGCATTCATTTTCCTTACGAACCCAACACCCTCTTTCCTTGGGTTTCGGTTCAGGATCTGCCTTTTGAGGACATCACATAGTGTCTGATGCCCTTTAAGACTTTTGTACATCCCTGTTTCAAGCAATGTCTTCAACCTAGCATTCTCATCAGCAATAGCAGTGCTATCCTCAGCAGAGGGGTTAGTTCCCACATCAACAGTTGAAGATATTGCAACAGTAGCAGCAGTAGAACATTCAGCAACAGAAGTAGCATTATCACGCTCAATGCATTTAAGACATGGTGGTTCAAATCCTTCCTGAGCGGAACTGATCTCTTCGGCGCGAAGTGACTCGTTTTCCTTTTGAAGATCTTCATGAGCCGCTCTCAATTTTCTCAAGATCTTGCTTCCTTTGAAGATAATCATAGGAAAGCTTTTCATGAGTTGTTGAGAGCGTTTCATGACGACTTTCAAGTTCCTTATACTTAACGTGAAGATTTTTTATGTCTTCAATTAAGGACTCAGATCGAGTCATTTCAGCGCCTAACAGATCATCTCTTTTGTCTAACAGTTTTTGAATATGTTCCATAGCTTTCTGTTGTTCAGTTGCAATTTTAGCAAGTGTTTTGTAGCTGGGTCTTCAACCACAATCAGAGTCATCTTCACTAGATGTTTGATAGTGAGTAGTGCGTGTGTTTACCTTGGCACCACGTGCCATGAAGCAGTAGGTAGGAGCGGAGTAGTCCTTGTCATTTGCATCGGTGTCGGTGATGAAGTCATTGTCTTCAGTGTTGAAGATGGACTTGGCAACGTATGTTGTAGCCAGACTTGCAACGGCAGAATCGGACTCCTCCTCAGACTCCACCTCCGCCTCCTCAGAAGCGGACTCCTCCTCTGAATCCATTTCCTTGCCAACAAATGCACGTGCCTTGCCAGATGAGCTCTTCTTGTGTGATGAAGACTTTGAGGAAGACTTGGAAGAAGACTTTGAGTATTTCTTCTTCTTCTTGTCGTCAGAGTCATATTCCTTGCTCTTCTTCTTCTTTTTGTTCTCATTGTCCCACTGCGGACACTCAGAGATGAAGTGGCCAGGTTTCTTGCACTTGTGACATGTTTTCTTCTTGTAGTCATGAGCAGAATCTTCATCATTCCTTGAGCTTGATCGTGAAGAATTTCTGAAACCTTTCTTCTTGGTGAATTTTTGGAACTTCTTCACAAGCATAGCAAGTTCCTTTCCAATGACTTCAGGATCATCAGAACTGCTGTCAGATTCTTCTTCTGATGAGGAGACAACTTTTGCCTTCAAGGCATGAGTTCGCCCATAGTTTGGACCGTAGATATCTCTTTTCTCAGAAAGCTAAAACTCATGTGTGTTGAGCCTCTCAAGTATGTCAGACGGATCGAGTGTCTTGAAATTAGGACGTTCTTGAATCATCAGGGATAGGGTGTCAAACGAACTGTCAAGTGATCTCAGTAGTGTCTTGGCGACTTCATGCTTGGTGATCTCAGTAGCGCCAAGGGCTTAAAGCTCATTTGTGATGTAAGTGAGTCGATCAAACGTGATCTGGACAATCTCATTGTCATTTCTCTTAAAGCGGTTGAAGAGGTTGCGAAGGACACTGATTCTCTGATCTCTCTGGGTTGAGACGCCTTCGTTGACCTTGGAGAGCCAGTCCCAGACTAGCTTAGATGTTTCCAAAGCACTCACGCGGCCATACTGTCCTTTGGTCAAATGACCACAGATGATATTCTTGGCAGTAGAGTCCAGTTGAACGAACTTCTTGACGTGAGCAGCAGTGACACCTTCTCCAGCCTTGGGAACGCCGTTCTTGACGACATACCATAGGTCGACGTCAATGGCTTCAAGATGCATGCGCATCTTATTCTTCCAGTAGGGATATTCAGTTCCATCGAAGACGGGGCACGCAGCGGAGACTTTAATTATCCCTGCAGTTGACATAGCTAAAACTCCAGGTGGTTAAACCGAATCACACAGAACAAGGGAGTACCTTGCTCTGATACCAATTGAAAGTGTGTTTTATCGACTAGAGGGGGGGTGAATAGGCGATTTTTATGAAAGTCTTCAAAACGTGGAAGTTTCGAAGACAAACGATAGAAATAAACCTATGACCATGCAGCGGAAGGTAGACTACACTAGGCAAACCATAGTCAAGTATTCAATGAAGTGAAAGCACAATGACTAATAGCAGCTAGGTAGTAAGGATCAGGTAGGAAGATATTATGAAGCCAAACAGAACACGCAGTCACTCAGTGAAGACAAAAGATAGTGCAATCATACAATGACTTCACAAGGACCAACAGTAAGTAAAGGGAAGGAAAGGATGAAACCAGTGACTCGTTGAAGACAATGATTTGTTGGACCAGTTCCGGTTGCTGTGACAACTGTACGTCTGGTTAGGGCGGCTAGGTATTTAAACCTGAGGACACACAGTCCCGGACACCCAGTCCTCACCGTATTCCCCTTGAGCTAAGGTCACACAGACCTCGCCCAATCACTCTGGTAAGTCTTCAAGGTAGACTCTCAAACCTTCACAGACTTCGTTCACCGGCGATCCACAATGTCTCTTGAATGCTTAGAACGCGACGCCTAACCGACTGGAGGATTCACAGTCCTCAAGTGTAATAAGTCTTCAAATCACACAGACAAGAAGACTTAAGTGATGCCTAACACTCTTTGGCTCTGGGTGGTTAGGGCTTTATCCTCACAAAGAATTCTCTCTCAAAGGCTTCGAGGTGGGTTGCTCTCAAATGACAAAAGCCGTACACTAACTCTGAGCAGCCAACTGTTTATGGTTGTAGGGGGTGGGCTATTTATAGCCACTAGGCAACCTGACCTGATTTGTTCGAAATGACCCTGGGTCACTAAGGAACTCACACGTGTTCCAAAGGTCAGATTTCAAACACACACGGCAACTTTACTTGGGCTACAAGCAAAGCTGACTTGTTCGACTCTGGACAAGATTCGCTCTCATAGTCTTCACTCAAAGACATAGGTTTTGGTTAAGCATCACTTCAGTCATTCTGACTGGTTCACTTGGACCCCACTTAACAGTACGGTGGTTCCTATGACTCAACAAAGAAGAAAAAGAACTACGAAAGATCTAAGTCTTCGAGCTCCATAGGCTTCATGCGATGTCTTCTCTTGTCAGTCTTCAATGAGAATATCTTCATATACCACCTTTGACATCAATGTCTTCATACATTTTTAGGGGTCATCTCTGGTAGGAAAACCGAATCAATGAGGGACTTCTACCTGTGTTATCCTGCAATTCTCACAAACACATTAGTCCCTCAACTAGGTTTGTCGTCAATACTCCAAAACCAACTAGGGGTGGCACTAGATGCACTTACAGATTGTGTTAAATATTTTATGGATGCCGATGTTTTCCGTAAGTTTAGCACTAAATATGGACTTGACTCTGAGATAGTAGCTTCTTTTTGTGAATCTTTTGCTGCTTATATCGATCTCCCTAAGGAGAAGTGGTTTAAATATCATCCTCCCATAGAAGTAAAAGTATCTACACCTATTAAAGTTGAAGAAAAGACTATCACTTATAATGATCCTATTTTCCCTACTTCTTATGTTGAGAAACCACCTTTCCCTGTTAGGATAAAGGATCATGCTAAAGCTTCAACTGTGGTTCGTAAAAGCAATATTAGAACTTATACACCTCCTGAGCAAATCAAAGTTGAACCTAATATTGCTATTGTTAAAGATCTCCTGTCTGATAATATTGATGGGCATGTTATTCATTTCCGTGATGAAACTGCTAGAATTGCCAAACCTTGTGCTAAAGATAAACATAGACCTGTGGTAGGCATGCCTGTTATTTCTGTTAAAATAGGAGATCATTGTTATCATGGCTTATGTGATATGGGTGCTAGTGCTATACCTCATGACTTATACAAAGAAATTAAGCATGATATTGCACCTACTAAGTTAGAAGATATTGATGTTACCATTAAGCTTGCCAATAGAGATACAATATCACCCATTGGAATTGTTAGAGATGTTGAAGTCTTGTATGGGAAAACTAAATACCCTGCTAATTTTCTTGTTCTTGGTTCCCCACAAGATAGCTTTTGTCCCATTATTTTTGGTAGACCCTTCTTGAACACTGTTAATGCTAAGATAGACTGCGAAAAGGATGTTGTTACTATTGGTCTAGGTGATATGTCTCATGAGTTTAATTTCTCTAAATTTAGCAGACAACACCATGAAGAGGAATTACCTAGTAAGGATGAAATTATTGGTCTTGCTTCTATTGCCGTACCTCCTAGTGATCCTTTAGAACAATATTTGCTAGACCACGAAAATGATATGTTTATGAATGAAAGAAGGGAAATAGATGAAGTATTCTTTAAACAGGAACCCATCCTGAAACACAATTTGCATGTTGAAATCCTAGGGGATCCTCCTCCACCCAAGGGTGATCCCGTGTTTGAGCTTAAACCGTTACCCGATACTCTTAAATATGCTTATCTTGATGAAAAGAAGATATATCATGTTATTATTAGTGCTAACCTTTCAGAGCATGAAGAAGAGAGGTTATTGAAAACTCTGAGGAAGCATCGCGCTGATATTGGATATACTCTTGATGATCTTAAGGGCAATAGTCCCACTCTATGTCAACACAAAATAAATTTTGAGAAAGATGCCAAACCAGTTTGTGATCACCAACGACGGTTGAATCCTAAGGTGAAAGAAGTGGTAAGAAAGGAAATACTTAAGCTTCTGGAGGTAGGTATTATTTATCCCATTGCTGATAGTCAGTGGGTAAGTCTTGTCCATTGTGTCCCTAAAAAGGGAGGTATTACTGTCGTTCCTAATGATAAAGATGAATTGATTCCGCAAAAAACTACTACAGGTTATAGGATGGTAATTGATTTCCGCAAATTAAATAAAGCTACTAAAAAAGATCATTACCCCTTACCTTTTATCGATCAAATGCTAGAAAGATTATCCAAACATACTCCTTTTTGCTTCTAGATGGTTATTCTGGTTTCTCTCAAATACCCGTGTCAGCCAATGATCAATCAAAGACTACTTTTACTTGCCCTTTTGGTACTTTTGCTTATAGACGTATGCCTTTTGGTTTATGTAATGCACCTACTACCTTTCAAAGATGCATGATGGCTATATTCTCTGACTTTTGTGAAAAGATTTGTGAGGTTTTCATGGACGATTTTTCCGTCTATGGATCCTCTTTTGATGATTGCTTTAGCAACCTTGACCGAGTTTTGCAGAGATGTGAAGAAACTAATCTTGTCTTGAATTGGGAAAAGTGCCACTTTATGGTTAATGAAGGTATTGTCTTGGGGCATAAAGTTTCTGAGAGAGGTATTGAGGTTGATAAAGACAAGGTTGATGCTATTGAAAAGATGCCATGTCCCAAGGACATCAAAGGTATAAGAAGTTTCCTTGGTCATGCAGGTTTTTATAGGAGGTTCATTAAGGACTTCTCAAAAATTTCTCGGCCTCTGACTAATTTATTACAAAAATATATACCATTTGTTTTTGATGATGATTGTGTAGAAGCATTTGAAATACTTAAGAAAGCATTGATCTCTGCACCTATTGTTCAGCCACCTGATTGGAATTTACCTTTTGAAATTATGTGTGATGCTAGTGATTATGCTGTAGGTGCTGTTCTGGGGCAAAGAGTTGATAAGAAATTAAATGTTATTCAATATGCTAGTAAGACTCTAGATAATGCCCAGAGAAATTATGCTACTACTGAAAAAGAATTCTTAGCAATTGTCTTTGCTTGTGATAAGTTCAGACCTTATATTGTTGATTCTAAAGTAACTATTCGCACGGATGATGCTGCTATTAAATATCTTATGGAAAAGAAAGATGCTAAGCCTAGACTTATTAGATGGGTTCTCTTGCTACAAGAATTTGATTTGCATTTTGTTGGTAGAAAAGGAGCTGAGAACCCCGTTGCAGACAACTTGTCTAGGTTAGAGAATGTTCTTGATGACCCACTACCTATTGATGATAGCTTTCCTGATGAATAACTAAATGTCATAAATGCTTCTCGTATTGCCCCATGGTATGCTGATTATGCTAATTATATCATTGCTAAGTTTATACCACCCAGTTTCACATATCAGCAAAAGAATTTTTTTCTATGATTTGAGACATTACTTTTGGGATGACCCACATCTTTATAAAGGAGTAGATGGTGTTATTAGATGTTGTGTACCTGAGCATGAACAGGAACAGATCCTATGCAAGTGTCACTCCGAGGCTTATGGAGGACACCACACTGGAGATAGAACTGCACATAAGGTATTGCAATCTAGTTTTTATTGGCCTACTCTCTTCAAGGATGCCCGTAAGTTTGTCTTATCTTGCGATGAATGTCAAAGAATTGGTAATATTAGTAGACGTCAAGAAATGCCTATGAATTATTCACTTGTTATTGAACCATTTGATGTTTGGGGCTTTGACTATATGGACCTTTTCCTTCCTCTAATGGTATACACATATTTTAGTTGCTGTTGATTACGTTACTAAGTGGGTAGAAGCTATTCAAACTAGTAGTGCTGATCATAACACTTCTATTAAAATGCTTAAAGAAGTTATTTTCCAAGGTTTGGAGTCCCTAGATATTTAATGACTGATGGTGGTTCACATTTTATTCATGGTGCTTTCCGTAAAATGCTTGCTAAATATGATGTTAATCATAGAATTGCATCCCCTTATCACCCTCAGTCTAGTGGTCAAGTAGAATTGAGTAATAGAGAACTCAAATTAATTTTGCAAAAGACTGTTAATAGGTCCAGAAAGAATTGGTCCAAGAAACTTGATGATGCATTATGGGCCTATAGAACTGCATATAAAAATCCTATGGGTATGTCTCCGTATAAAATGGTCTATGGAAAAGCATGTCACTTACCTCTCGAACTAGAACACAAGGCTTATTGGGCTATTAAAGAACTTAAATTATGATTTTAAACTTGCCGGTGAGAAGAGGTTATTTGATATTAGCTCACTTGATGAATGGAGAACCCAAGCCTACGAAAATGCCAAGTTGTTTAAAGAAAAAGTTAAAAGGTGGCATGATAAAAGAATACAAAAGCGTGAGTTTAATGTAGGTGATTATGTATTGCTATACAACTCTCGTTTAAGATTTTTTGCAGGAAAACTTCTCTCTAAATGGGAAGGTCCCTACGTTATCGAGGAGGTCTACCGTTCCGGTGCCATAAAAATCAACAACTTCGAAGGCACAAATCCGAAGGTGGTAAATGGTCAAAGAATCAAACATTATATCTTAGGTAATCCCATAAATGTTGAAACCAATGTTATTGAAACCATGACCCCGGAGGAGTACATAAAGGACACTTTCCGGAACGTTTCAGACTCCGAAAAGGAATAGGTATGTGGTACGGTAAGTAAACCGACTCCAAAACAGTTTTTAAGGCAATATTTCTCCGTTTTGGAATATTTAGAAAAATAGAAAAATAAGCAGCAGTCCGGAAAGGACACGAGGGCCCACGAGGGTGGAGGGCGCGCCCTACCCCCTGGGCGCGCCCCCTACCTCGTGGGCACCTCGTGTGCTCTCCGGACTCCGTTTTTCAGACACATATTTTGGTCGGTAAAAATTCATTATATAACCTCCCGGGGGTTTTGACTCCCGTATCACGCAAATATCTCTTGTCTTTGTTTTGAGCTGTCCTGCTGCAGACAGAGCAACATGTCGTCCCAGGATTCGGAAGGAGAAAGCTATGTGGCTGATTACCTTGCAGATCCTAAGGTCTATGGGGATGTGGAGCATGGTGGTTGGACTACGGAAGAAGAAGAGGACTATGAACCCAAGGGAAAGGAGGAGACGAGCTCAGATGAAGATGAAGTCCCACTACCTCAACCTGGGGACATGCATGTGGAGTTCAAAAAGTCAAGCCTCCCGGATAGGGTAAAGAAACCTAAGATCGAGTTTATCCCTTTTCGCCTCTTGCAGGAGAACAAGCAAGGAACTATGCAAAAAGATACTGAGCTTGGAGCAGGAGATCGAGGACCTAAGGGACCAAAATTCTGTCCTCAAACGCAAGATTAAGGAAGAAGCCTACGCCATCAACAAAATCACCACCGTCTCCTCCAACAAAGAAGAATTGAGTATCTGGTATGGGCACTCCACTTGGCAACTGCCAAGCTTGGGGGAGTGCCCCGGTATCGTATCACCATCACTTTTATCCTTACCGTTTTTTCTAGTTCGATCCTTTTGGTAATATTTCATATAGAATAAAAGTTCTTAGGATCTAGTTGTGAGTTTTGCTTTATGATCCTTCTATGTAATTGAGTCCGTGAGCTATATAATAAAGATTAGTGTTGAGTCAAGGGCTTGCTTATTTTTGCCATGATCCCAAATAAAATAAAAGAAAAGAGAAAGAAATAAAAAGAAACAAAGAGATCATGTGATCTTATGGAGAGTAATGAGCTCACATAGAAAGAGTATGATGAATAAAATTTATTGAGGGTTGACAAACATAGTTTTGGTCATCGTTGCAATTAATAGGAAGTAATAAAGAAAGAGAGGTCTTCACATATAAATATACTATCTTGGACATCTTTTATGATTGTGAGCACTCATTAAAATATGACATGCTAAAGAGTTGAACATTGGACAAGAAAGACAACATAATGGGTTATGTTTTCTTACATCTGAGATAAATTATATTGTCTTGGATCCTCCAACATGTTGAGCTTGCCTTTCCTCCCTCATAGCCAATTCATTGCACCAAGTAGAGATACTACTTGTGCTTCCAAATACCCTTAAACCAGTTTTGCCATGAGAGTCCACCATATCTACCTATGGGTTGAGTAAGATCCATCAAGTAAGTTGTCATCGGTGCAAGCAATAAAAATTGCCTCTAGAAATATGTATGATTTATTGGTGTGGTAGAAATAAGCTTTATACAATCGTGTGATATGGAAGTAATAAAAGCGACAGACTGCATAATAAAGGTCCATATCACAAGTGGCAATATAAAGTGATGTTCTTTCACATTAGGATTTTGTGCATCCAACCATAAAAGCGCATTGACAACCTCTGCTTGCCTCTGCAAAGGGGCCTATCTTTTACTTTTATCTCCTATACGCAAAAGAGTCATGGTGATCTTCACCCTTCCTTTTACATTTTATCCTTTGGCAAGCAAAATATGTTGGAAAGATCCCGGTATATATGGCTAATTGGATGTGGGTTTTCATGAACTATTACTGTTGACATTACCCTTGAGGTAAAACGTTGGGAGGCAAAACTATAAGCCCCTATCTTTCTCTGTGTCCGATTAGAACTCCATACCCATAAGTATTGCGTGAGTGTCAGCAATTGTGAAAGACTATATGATAGTTGAGTATGTGGACTTGCTGAAAAGCTCTTATACATTGACTCTTTCCTATGTTATGATAAATTGCAATTGCCTCAATGACTGAGATTATAGTTTGTTAGTTTTCAATGAAGTTTACGATTCATACTTGATATTGTGATTGAATTATTACTCTAGCATAAGATTCATATGACAAGAATTATATAAGTTATTGTTCTAAGAATGATCATGATGCCCTCATGTCCGTATTTTATTTTTATCGACACCTTCATCTATAAAACATGTGGACATATTTTTTCGATTTCGGCTTTTCGCTTGAGGACAAGCGAGGTCTAAGCTTGGGGGAGTTGATACGTCCATTTTGCATCATGCTTTTATATCAATATTTATTGCATTATGGGTTGTTTTACACATTATGTCACAATACTTATGCCTATTTTCTCTCTTATTTTACAAGGTTTTACATAAAGAGGGAGATGCCGGCAGCTGGGTCTGGCTGGGAAAGGAGCCAAATATTAGAGATATTCTACACAGCTCCAAAGTCCTGAAACTTCACCGGATGATTTTTCCAAATATATAAAAAACCATTTTCGCAAGAACTTCACCAGGGGGCCACACCCTGCCCACGAGGTGGGGGCACGCCCTACCCCCTGGGGCGGCGCCCCCTAGCTCGTGGGCCCCCTGGTTGCCTTCCGTCATCTTCTGCTATATGGACTCTTTTGATGGAAAAAAATCATAAGCCATCTTCTCGGACGAAAACTCCGCCACACGAGGTGAACCTTGGCGGAGCCAATCTAGGGTTCTGGCGGGGCTGTTCTACGGGGGAAAACTTCCCTCCGGATGGGGGAAATCATCACCATGGTCATCACCAACGCTTCCTCTCATCAGGAGAGGGCAATCTCCATCAACATCTTCATCAGGACCATCTCATCTCAAAACCCTAGTTCGTCTCTGGTATCCAATTCTTGTCTCCAAGTCCGGGATTGGTGCTAGTAGGTTTCTAGTAGTGTTAGTTACTCCTTGTAGTTGATGCTATTTGGTTTAATTGGTGGAAGATCATACGTTTAGATCCTATATGCACATTAATACCCCTCTGATTATGAACATCTTTATGCTTTGTGAGTAGTTACTTTTGTTCCTGAGGACATGGGAGAAGTCTTGCTATTAGTAGTCATGTGAATTTGGTATTCGTTCGATATTTTGATGAGATGTATGTTGTCTCTCCTCTAGTGGTGTTATGTGAACATCGACTACATGACACTTCACCATTGTTTGGGCCTAGAGGAAGGCATTGGGAAGTAATAAGTAGATGATGGGTTGCTAGAGTGACAGAAGCTTAAACCCTAGTTTATGCGTTGCTTCGTAAGAGGCTGATTTGGATCCATATGTTTCATGCTATGGTTAGGTTTACCTTAATACTTTTGTAGTATTTGCGGATGCTTGCAATAGAGGTTAATCATAAGTGGGATGTTTGTCCAAGTAAGGGCAATACCCAAGCACCGGTCCACCCACATACCAAATTATCAAAGTACCAAACGCGAATCATATGAGCGTGATGAAAACTAGCTTGACGGTATTCCCATGTGTCCTCGGGAGTGCTTTACATCATATAAGAGTTTGCCCAGGCTTGTCCTTTGCTACAAAAAGGATTATGCCACCTTGCTGCACCTTATTTACTTTTGTTACTTGTTGCTCATTATAATTATCTTATCACAAAACTATCTGTTACCACTTATTTCAGTACTTGCAGAGAATACCTTGCTGGAAACTGCTTATCATTTCCTTCTGCTCCTCGTTGGGTTCGACACCCTTACTTATCAAAAGGACTACGATAGATCCCCTATACTTGTGGGTCATCATGGTCCGGAGGCCGAACTCCCTAAAGAGTACGACACATACTCCAATTGGGTCATGCACTTTGACAGCTCCAAAATGCTGGAAGGGTTCGGAGTGGGTGTCGTTTTAACGTCCCCTACTGGAGACGTTGTCCAGTACGTTCTCCAAATACTATACAAAGACTCCAATAACGCAGCCGAATACGAGGCCTTACTGCATGGTCTCCGGATGGCTGTCTCCATGGGCATACAATGCCTAGAAGTGCGCGGTGACTCAAACCTTGCA
This sequence comes from Triticum urartu, assembly GCF_003073215.2. Classification (NCBI taxonomy): domain Eukaryota; kingdom Viridiplantae; phylum Streptophyta; class Magnoliopsida; order Poales; family Poaceae; genus Triticum; species Triticum urartu. The sequence continues at coordinate 295,964,772 of NC_053024.1, read as the reverse complement.
ATATCTCAAATAAATGGAGATTTCGACGCTAAAGATCCAAAGATGGCAGCGTATCGTAACGCAGTCATAAAAATGTCGACCCGGTTCGAGGGGCTCGAGTTCCATCATGTGGCTCGAAAAAGTAATCAAGTGGCGGATGTTCTTGCTCGTATTGGCGCTAAGCGCGACCCCGTTCCACCTAATATCTTCCTGGAAAAGCTCTTCAAGCCATCTGTGGTGTGGCAGGGGGAAAACAGCAATAGTAGTCCGGACCCAAACACAACCCCAGATCCCGGAAACATCGACATAACACCATCGGCGCATCTCATCATGGCAGTCATTGCCCCATGGACCGAACCCTTCCTGGCCTACCTTAATAGAAAGGAGCTTCCTAAGGACCAGAATGAGGCCCGCTGCATTATCCGGCGCTCGAAGGCCTACAAGGTTCATGATGGAGAGCTCTACAAGATAAGCGCCACCAGAGTCCTTCAACGATGTATATCCGAGGAAGAGGGGCGGCAACTCCTGGCTGAAATTCATGCCGGACTCGGTGGTCACCACGCCGCAGCTCGGGCCCTTGTTAGCAAGGCCTTCCGTACAGGGTTTTATTGGCCGACGGCCCGAGCGGATGCACAGGACCTTGTCCAACATTGCGTCGGATACCAACTCTTTGCCAATCAAAGCCATATGCCCCTCACTACCTTGCAAACAATCCCCATCACTTGGCCTTTCGTGATCTGGGGACTTGACATGGTTGGACCCCTTAAAGGGGGAAGCCATAAGAAAAAATATCTGCTGGTTATGGTGGACAAATTCACTAAGTGGATAGAGGCTAAACCGGTCAAAACGGCTGAGTCCGGCCCGGTGATAGACTTCATATCCGATGTTGTGCACCATTATGGTGTCCCACACAACATCATCACTGACAACGGCTCCAATTTCACAGCCGACGAGGTAAAAACCTGGTGTACTACTCTGGGTATTAAATTCGATTACGCCTCCGTCTACCACCCACAAACCAACGGTCAAGTAGAACGCGCCAGTAGTCTTATTATGAGCGGCATCAAGCCCAGACTAGTGCGTTCTTTGAAAGAATCAGACAAACACTGGGTTGAGGAGCTCAACTCCGTACTCTGGGGGCTGCGGACCACACCCAACCGTACTACCGGGTACACACCTTTCTTCATGGTGTATGGTGCAGAGGCCATATTGCCCTGCGATATTATTCACGACTAACCTAGAGTGCGTATGTATGAAGAGAGAGAAGCCGAGATCGATCGGCGGGACATCCTAGATGCACTGGAGGAGGAACGCAGTGTCGCAAAAGCTCGTTCAGCAGTTTACCAACAGCAGGCTCGAAGATATCAAAGTAGAGAAGTACGGGCCAAGACTTACAACGTCGGTGAACTTGTTCTACGCCCCCCGGAGAAGAAAAAGGACAAACTCAAGCCCAAATGGGAGGGTCCCTTCATAATTGACGAAGTTCTCACCGAAGGAGCGTACCGTCTTCACGATGCATCAGAAAATCGCCTCAAGCCGAACCCCTGGAACGTGGCCAGACTCCGGAGATTCTATGCCTAGCGCTAAACTCATTGTTCGTCTCCTCCTCCCATGTAGTTTCCATTATTTTTCTCTCTTTTCCGATTACTTTCTTTTTCTCGCTTTTTAGCTTTAAGTACGGCTAGACCGCACACCATTGGCACATACATCTTTAAACATGTACGCCACTTGTACCTGGGGGCTTCTCGGACATAAGTTCTTGTCATTCCTTGAGCATCAAGCTCCTCACATATGTGGTTTTCCATATGTACCTTTTCTTTGCCACTATATGCATCGATATGACTTAAGTTTTAGCCAAGATGGGTTGCCTGGCTCCTGTGCTTATTCCCTACGTTCTCGTTAGTTTGGCTAGGGCATAAAGGGAGCACCTCTGCGATTGTTACTGCCGGGTCATCCGGATGTGTACCTCAGACTGGGTGAAGCCGAAAGCTAGCGTTCTTAAGGGAATATTTGGTCGGTGAATTAAAAATGTTTTCTAAACTCACTCCATTGTGCACCCCCAGAAGTTATACAAACTATGGTGCTCGCATCACAATTCAGACATGTACATTAAATGCATGCACACCCAGGGAAAGGAACCCTTAACGGAACTATTCTCTCTGGAAGATGTTTCTTACAATATCAATGTAATATAGCATAGCTAGCCGGATACAACTTGTCTGTTCAAGCAACTATGACCCCTACGCCTAGTTTTCCAAGCATACCCCAGCCTATTCGGCCACGACGGTATTCGGAAACACTCCGCACCGTAGAGTCCGGAGGTTTAAGCGAAAAGGTCTGCCATGAAAAATGATATACAATTCAGCTAGGTGAGGGAAGAACACAGTCACTTGGACTCGAACACCTCTTCCTCTACACCTTCCAACAGGCAGTCTAACTTACAATCCTGCTGAGAATATTTGGCGGCCACCGCTACTTGGTCATATACTATACTAACGGGAATTTCTTCCCCATTCAGCCCTACCGGCCCGACCCGAGCCATGTGATTAGAATCCAGCTTGGTATAGTGCGTCTTCACCATGGCCCAGGCCTCTCGCGCACCCTCTCGGTAGGCAGATATCTTCCACAACCGGATACGCCGCCGTGCTCCCTTGAATAGCTCTACCAGCTTCTCCGTGCTTCCTGAAGGGGAGTTAGATGGCCATAAAGCCTTGGCTACAGTCTGCATAGCCTGCCGAGCCTACTCGTTCAACTGCGACAGCTCCTGCAGAAGATCATTTGATGATCCGGACACTTCCTCTTCGGGGCAGTTCGTTAACACACCTGCAATCACAGCTATATCAGCTACCGTTACCTCCAAATTGTTGTAAGGTAAAAGCGGTCACATACTGAATATGCCGCCTCGGAGCTTCTTGTTCTCCTTCACAGAGTCGGCTAGCTGCGCTTGCACATATTTCAGTTTTTTGCCAAGGTTGATGTTCGAATCCTGAAGTTTCTTTTTCTCTTCAACGACCTTCGTAAATACACGCTCGCCCGCTGCTAGCAGCTTTTTGGCTCTGTGTTCTTCGCGTCGAGCGACATCAAGCTGCTCTTGTACTTGGTCTAAACGACCCAACACAAAGATTAGAACCCAAATTCACACTATCGGTGTAGCCTTATGAATCTTTGATGGAGGAAAATATTACCTGGAGATGCCTTGTATTTCTCCAGTTTGGCGTTAGCAGCAAGCAGCTGGCGCTGACACTTTTCTAGAGCCAGCTGGGTATTCTTCTCCGTAAGAACCTGGTTGTACATTTATCCTTAAATCATTTGATTCAACTCCTTTAAGTCTCGGGGGCTACTGGCATATGGTTGTCGTAGTCAGACAAAGCGAATTTACCTGCACATCTTTCAGATGTTGCTTTGTGGCCCTGCTAATCCCATCTCAAGCAGCCCGGATGTATGCATCAGCTGCGTTGAAGGCGTTAAACGACTCTTCCGAAAAGCCAAGATCTCGTAAAATGGCTCGGCGGTGCCGATGATTCATAGCACTCTCCACTTCCGAGTTGGTGACGGATACATCGTCCGAGTCTTCGGCTGGATGACAGTCCGGCATTGCCCCTGCATCTGCCCCCGTCTTCATGGCGGGATTTGAATCCTGGCTGTGGGAAGTACGGCCACTCGGACCCCCGGAAATAGTCCGGCGCGCCTTCCTCCTGGCAAATGGAAAACGGAAAGGTCACGGTTGGACGTGACTGCTCAGGAGCAGGTTGGCGAATTCATACCTCCTCGATGAAGGTGCGGCAGTGTCTTCATTTGTTTTCCTCTTGGAAGGATTGTCCGGCGCGGGAGCCGATCTCTTCGAAGCCGCCGAACGTCTCCCCTATGAAGCACGATACGGTGCGATGGGTGAGACGGAGTAAGAGCACTCTTTTAGATAAGGTGATTTATTAATTATTTACATGAGAAGCAGGAAGAAGGCCAGGATAGTCTGCGGTGATGGCCACGTATGTGCCGTCGTAGCTTGTCTGGTAGAACACTCCCTCCGCAAGCACCACAAATATATCCGGATCCTCTTCGAACCCGGGATCTTGCTCCCGGTTGTGGTCCTTCGGCTGTGGGGCGGGACTATAAAATCCCTCGGTGACCTTTCGCCAGTGCTGTCATAAGAAAACGAGCTAGAAGTTTGTCAAAGGCAATTCGGAGATGGAAGAAGTAAAAATGGAGGGGTCGGGCCTTACCCAGCTGGGAGGGTTATACATAGAGTACCCGTCTTTAAATTTGATGCGGAGCAATTCCTTTTCCTCCCCTTTGAACAGTTCGGCTAATGTCTTGGCCAAAGCGGCAGGGGTATCCGGACCTTTCCGGCCGCGGCGAGAGGCGTCGTCCTCCCCATTGTAGTGCCACATGGGAAGCCCTCTGTATTGGAGCGGCTGAACCCCTCGCGCTATGGAAATCGCCATAACCTCGATTACTGTGAGTCCGGACCGAGTGAGCTCTCTTATCCTGCTCATCAGCTGATGAACCTCCACGTCGTCTTCCTCTTCAAGACTCCAGGGACACCAACTATGGTGTTTCTCCAGCGGGACGTGAGCAAATTCAGGAAGACCCTTTCAAATCGGGTCAGGAAGCGCGATGTCCTCTATATAAAACCATTCGGAGGGCCATTCATCAGGTGCCTTCCTTGGTGTGCCGGATGGATATCCGGTATCGGCGACGCGCCACACTTCGGCTCCGCCCACTTCAAATATTGACCCTTAGTGATTGCGAGGGACGAGACAAAACAGCTTCCGCCACAACTCGAAGTGATCTTTGACGCCCAGGAAAAGTTTGCATAAAGCAACATAACCCGCAATGTGCAGAATAGAAGCTGGCGTAAAATTGTGCAGCTGGAGGCCGTAATATTCCAGAAGCCCTCGGAGGAACGGATGGATTGGAAATCCAATGCCTCTTAGCAGGTAGGGGACAAAACACACTCGCTCCCCCTCGGGCGGATTGGGGAAGTCCTCTGCCTGAGTCTCCTCATTGAAGGAATCTAGCCCCGATTGAACATGGACTAGATCTGCATGGGGAAGGAACCCGTGCGTTTGCAACTTCGTCAAACGGCTATGAGACACGGAACACCTCTCCCACTCACCTTTCTCTAGGCCGAGACGAGCGGAGGATCTGGGAGCACTAGCCATGCCGGAATGGTTTATCCTAAGCAGTATCTGGGGATTTCTTCTGTGTAGCACTGAATGGATCTGGGATCCAATCTCTTTAAGTAGGCGCTCTTCATTGCATGATGGGGTGTTATTCGTAAAAGTACCCTGACTTTCCACATTCACTCGACACGTGGAGGACAAATATTATTAAATGCACAGAAGCCAAGGAGGCGGCATTGGATCAATGGCCGAATACATTACTTGGAGATCATCGAAGGGAGAACCTGTCTTGCAATGCCGAAGACAATATGTGTGCCGAGCACCTCGCTATTGAAGACTGGTTCGAGGGCTACTGAGGGAGTCTGAAAGTGCAACTATCCCTGGGTGGTTTTGGTAATTCCTAACAACATATAGCTCATTGAGCTAACATTATTCCAAGATTAATATTTCAGGAAAAGCTCAATGAATGGCATGGCATGGATGAGGAAAGTGGATCCCTCAAAATTCTAAGGAAAAAAAGTTTGGCTCAAGCTTGAAGCTCAAGACTCTACATTTTATATTTTAGTGATCCAAGATCACATTGAGTCTATAGGAAAATCCAATACTATCAAGGAGGGATGAGGTGTTGCTTAATGGCTTGCTTGCTCAAAATGCTTAGTGATATGCTCCAAAATCCTCAACTACCTTCCCACATCCACATATGACCTAAACCAAAAGTCAAACTCGGCCCCACCGATTCTTTCTATCTGGCGCCACCGAGTTTCAAATGTCATAGCCACTGCCACAAACCCTAGGCAAATCGGTCTCACCGATAGGGATCTCGGTCTCACCGAGATGGGATTGTAATCTCTCTATTTCCCTTCGTAACGTTAGGTCTTACGGAGATGAGCGATCGGTCCCACCGAGATTGCAATGTAAACTCTCTGTTTCCCTTTTGTAACATTTCGGTCTCACCAAGATGAGCGAATCGGTCCCACCGAGTTTACCTGACCAACTCTCTGGTTAGCTTATTACCAAAATCGGTCCCACTGAGTTTGTGTAATCGGTCACACCGATATTACGTTATGCCCTAACCCTAACCATATCGGTCCTACCTAGTTGCATCTCAGTCCCACCAAAAATCCTAACGGTCACTAGGTTTGCTGAATTGGTCCGACCGAGTTTAACCATTTAGTCCCACCGAGTTTGGCAAATTGTGTGTAACGGTTAGATTTTGTGTGGAGGCTATATATATACCCCTCCACCCACTCTTCTTTCATGGAGAGAGCCATCAGAACATACCTACACTTCTAATACACATTTTCTGAGAGAGAACCACCTACACTTGTGTTGAGGTCAAGATATTCCATTCCAACCATATGAATCTTGATCTCTAGCCTTCCCCAAGTTGCTTTCAACTCAAATCTTCTTTCCACCAAATCCAAATCCCGTGAGAGAGAGTTGAGTGTTGGGGAGACTATCATTTGAAGCACAAGAGCAAGGACTTCATCATCAACACACCATTTGTTACTTCTTGGAGAGTGGTGTCTCCTAGATTGGCTAGGTGTCACTTGGGATCCTCCGACAAGATTGTGGAGTTGAACCAAGGAGTTTGTAAGGGCAAGGAGATCGCCTACTTCGTGAAGATCTACCGCTAGTGAGGCAAGTCCTTCGTGGGCGACGGCCGTGATGGAATAGACAAGGTTGCTTCTTCGTGGACCCTTCGTGGGTGGAGCCCTCCGTGGACTCGTGCAACCGTTACCCTCCGTGGGTTGAAGTCTCCATCAACGTGGATGTACGATGGCACCACCTATCGGAACCACGACAAAAACATCTGTGTCTCCAATTGCGTTTGAATCCTCCAAATCCTTCCCTTTACATTCTTGCAAGTTGCATGCTTTACTTTCCGCTGCTCATATACTCTTTTGCATGCTTGCTTGAATTGTGTGGAGATTGCTTGACTTGTGCTAAGATAGCTAAAATCTGCCAAGAACTAAAATTGGGAAAAGGCTAGATTTTTATTTGGTCAAGTAGTCTAATCACCCCCCCTCTAGACATACTTTCGATCCTACAAGTGGTATCAGAGCTTTGGTCTCCATTTGCTTTGATTTCCATAGCTTTTGGCGGTCATAGCCTTGGTTTCACAACCTAGGATAGTATGACGTCTAGTGAGGGAAATTATCACCGTAGAGGTCCTTACTTTGATGGCACTAATTTTGCTAGTTGGAAGCATAAGATGAAAATGCATATTCTTGGACATAACCCCGCCGTTTGGGCTATTGTGTGTATTGGCTTGCAAGGTGAATTCTT
>NC_053024.1:295939157-295956381 GCF_003073215.2 Triticum urartu | reverse complement strand
CAATGAGTGTTCTGTTCTTGCGTTCGACGACGCCATTCTGCTGTGGCGTGTACGGGGCTGAGAATTCATGTGTGATGCCCAAGGTATCAAGATATGTATCAAGGCCAGTGTTCTTGAATTCAGTGCCATTGTCACTTCTGATGTGCTTTATCTTGGCGCCAAAATTGTTCATAGCTCGATTGGCGAAGCGTCTGAAGACATCCTGCACTTCAGTCTTGTAAAGGATTATGTGCACCCAAGTATATCTAAAATAATCATCAACAATTACGAAGCCATAGAGGCAAGCAGTAGTAGTTAGAGTTGAGTAATGAGTGGGACCGAAAAGATCCATGTGAAGCAGTTCGAAGGGTCGAGTAGTGGTCATGATTGTCTTCGAGGGATGTTTGGCCCTCGTCATCTTCCCTGCTTCACAGGCACCGCATAAGTGGTCTTTCTTGAACTTGACGCCCTCGATGCCTATGACATGCTTCTTCTTTGCACAAGGGTGTGGAGGTTCCTCATGCCAGCATGCCCAAGCCTCCGATGCCAGAGCCAGCATTCTGAAGCTTTTGCTAGAAGACATACGGCAAGCTGTGGTCCTGCTGAGAAATCTACTACATACAGATCATCTTTTCGATACCCTTCAAACACTAGAGACTTGTCAGATTCCATTAGTACAAGGCAACGATATTTTCCAAATATTACGATCATGTTCAAATCGCAAAGCATTGAGACAGACATTAAGTTGAAGCCAAGGGATTCAACAAGCATGACTTTATCCATGTGTTGATCCCTTGAGATTGCAACTCTACCTAGACCCAATACCTTACTTTTACCAGTGTCAGCAAATGTGATGTGGCTCTTGTCGGATGGACGTAAGGTTGAGTCCATAAGAAGACTTCTTTTGCCAGTCATGTGATTTGTACACCCACTGATCAATAATCCATTCTGAAGACGCTGGTGTCGTACCCTACAGTGCAGTTAGGGGGATAGGCTTCACCGAAGAGCATTGTGAAGCAAAAACATTTGACGAACCAGTGGGTTATGAAAGCTTAGATCCAGATTAGGACTAATAGGGAGAGTAGCAAGCGATTCAGGAACGAAGTACATAGTAAGACCATTCGGGCATTTGATCTTGCGCCCTACAAGATGTTTAAGGTCCCCAGCAATGGTCAGACGATTTTGGTTTTCTGCTGGAGACCTTTCCCTGCAAAAGAGAGTTAAGCTTTCTTAGCCACCCACATCTTCAAGGGTGGCTGAGAAGCAATAAGTCTAAGTGCAGCATCTGAGAATTTTGGCTTTGGAGCCCTAGCAAACAGTCTTGCAGGCGGACAATAGTACTCATAAGAATAAGCAGAATAGTTCTTGGTCTTATGAACATGGCGGTTTGATGAACCGCTCTCATATTCATATGCCTGAGTATGGTTTCCCTGCAAAACATTTGCGTTAGTGCGACTCAGGTGAGTCCTCTGTCTGTATGAAGCCTTTGGACCGTATGAAGCCTTTGGTCTGAGGTTTGTCTTCTTCACGTGAGGTGTCATGATGACATTCACAGGAAGATTCTTCCAGACACCTTTTCGGAACCCAGATCTTCTTCATAGGCGGTCCATTCCTGCAGTTAGTACCAATGTACCTGGCAAACACTTCACCATTCTGATTCTTAAACAGTATATAGTTTGCATCAAAGGATTCATCAATGATAATGGGGTTAGCACAGGTGAAGCCAGATAGATTGGATGGGTCTGCTGAAGGTTCCTTTGCAGCAACCCACATGGTTTTGGGGTACTGCTCAGGTTTCCAGTAAGAGCCATCAGCATTCATTTTCCTTACGAACCCAACACCCTCTTTCCTCGGGTTTCGGTTCAGAATCTGCTTTTTGAGGACATCACATAGTGTCTGATGCCCTTTAAGACTTTTGTACATCCCTGTTTCAAGCAATGTCTTCAACCTAGCATTCTCATCAGCAATAGCAGTGGTATCCTCAGCAGAGGGGTTAGTTACCACATCAACAGTTGAAGATATTGCAACAGTAGTAGCAGTAGAACATTCAGCAACAGAAGTAGCATTATCACGCTCAATGCATTTAAGACATGGTGGTTCAAATCCTTCCTGAGCGGGACTGATCTGTTTGGAGTGCAAGTGACTCGTTTTCCTTTTGAAGATCTTCATGAACCGCTCTCAATTTCTCAAGATCTTGCTTCCTTTGAAGATAATCATAGGAAAGCTTTTCATGAGTTGTTGAGAGAGTTTCATGACGACTTTCAAGTTCCTGATACTTAACGTGAAGATTTTTTATGTCTTCAATTAAGGATTCAGATCGAGTCATTTCAGCACCTAACAGATCATCGCTTCTGTCTAACAGTTTTTGAATATGTTCCATAGCTTTCTGCTGTTCAGTTGCAATTTTAGCAAGTGTTTTGTAGCTGGGTTTTGAATCACAATCAGAGTCATCGTCACTAGATGTTTGATAGTGAGTAGTGCGTGTGTTTACCTTGGCACCGCGTGCCATGAAGCAGTAGGTAGAAGCGGAGTAGTCCTTGTCATTTGCATCGGTGTCGGTGACGAGGTCATTGTCTTCAGTATTGAAGATGGACTTGGCAACGTATGCTGTAGCCAGACTTGCGACGCCTGAATCGGACTCCTCCTCAGACTCCACCTCCGCCTCCTCAGAAGCGGACTCCTCCTCCTGAGTCCATTTCCTTGCCAACAAACGCACGTGCCTTGCCAGATGAGCTCTTCTTGTGTGATGAAGACTTTGAGGAAGACTTGGACGAAGACTTTGAGTATTTCTTCTTCTTCTTGTCGTCAGAGTCATATTCCTTGCTCTTCTTCTTCTTTTTGTTCTCATTGTCCCACTGTGGACACTCAGAGATGAAGTGGCCAGGTTTCTTGCACTTGTGACATGTTTTCTTCTTGTAGTCATGAGCAGAAGCTTCATCATTCCTTGAGCTTGATCGGAAGACTTTCTGAAGCCTTTCTTCTTGGTGAACTTTTGGAACTTCTTCACAAGCATAGCAAGTTCCCTTCCAATGTCTTCAGGATCATCAGAACTGCTGTCAGATTCTTCTTCAGATGAGGAGACAGCTTTTGCCTTCAAGGCACGAGTTCGCCCATAGTTTGGACCGTAGATATCTCTTTTCTCAGAAAGCTGAAACTCATGTGTGTTGAGCCTCTCAAGTATGTCAGACGGATCGAGTGTCTTGAAATCAGGACGTTCTTGAATCATCAGGGCTAGGATGTCAAACGAACTATCAAGTGATCTCAGTAGTGTCTTGACGACTTCATGTTTGGTGATCTCAGTAGCGCCGAGGGCTTGAAGCTCATTTGTGATGTCAGTGAGTCGGTCAAATGTGTGCTGGACATTCTCATTGTCATTTCGCTTGAAGCGGTTGAAGAGGTTGCGAAGGACACTGATTCTCTGATCTCTCTGGGTTGAGATGCCTTCATTGACCTTGGAGAGCCAGTCCCAGACCAGCTTAGATGTCTTCAAAGCACTCACACGGCCATACTGTCCTTTGGTCAGATGACCACAGATGATATTCTTGGCAGTAGAGTCCAGTTGAACAAATTTCTTGACGTCAGCAGCAGTGACACCTTCTCCAGCCTTGGGAACGCCGTTTTCGACGACATACCATAGGTCGACATCAATGGCTTCAAGATGCATGCGCATCTTATTCTTCCAGTAGGGATATTCAGTTCCATCGAAGACGGGGCACGCAGCGGAGACTTTAATTATCCCTGCAGTCGACATAGCTAAAACTCCAGGTGGTTAAACCGAATCACACAGAACAAGGGAGCACCTTGCTCTGATACCAATTGAAGTGCGTTATATCGACTAGAGGGGGGGTGAATAGGCGATTTTTATGAAAGTCTTCAAAACGTGGAAGTTATGAAGACAAACGATAGAAATAAACCTATTACCCTGCAGCGGAAGGTAGACTACACTAGGCAAGCCATAGTCAAGTATTCAATAGAGTGAAAGCACAATGACTAATAGCAGCAATGTAGTAAGGATCAGGTAGGAAGATATTATGAAGCCACAGAACACAGTCACTCAGTGAAGACAAAAGATAGTGCAATACCATACATGACTTCAACAAGGACCAACAGTAAGAAGGGAGAGAAGGATGAAACCAGTGACTCGTTGAAGACAATGATTTGTTGACCAGTTCCAGTTGCTGTGACAACTGTACGTCTGGTTCGGCGGCTAGGTATTGAAACCTGAGACTATAGCGCTAGCTCCACGGAGCAGTTCCTGGACTACCAGTCCGAAGCACGGCAGCTCATGGAGGCACCTCATGTCTCACCTGTATTTTGATGTTCAATCCTCCCTTGCTGCTAAGCTGCTGTTCAAAAGAAAGTACTGGGTCGCACGAGTTCTCCCGCCTAAGGTCACACAGACCTCGCCCAATATCATCTGGTAAGTCTTCAAGGTAGACTCCCAAACCTTCACAGACTTCGTTCACCGGCAATCCACAATGTCTCTTGGAATGCTCAGAACTCGACGCCTAACCGGCTGGAGGATTCACAATTCTCAAGTGTAATAAGTCTTCAGATCACACAGACAAGAAGACTTAAGTGATGCCTAATTCTCTTTGGCTCTGGGTGGTTAGGGCTTTATCCTCGCAAGGAATTCTCTCTCAAAGGCTTCGAGGTGGGTTGCTCTCAAACGACAAAAGCCGTACTCTGAATCTGAGCAGCCAACCGTTTATGGTTGTAGGGGGTGGGCTATTTATAGCCACTTGGCAACCCGACCTGATTTGTCCGAAATGACCCTGGGTCACTAAGGAACTGACACGTGTTCCAACGGTCAGATTTCAAACTCACACGGCAACTTTACTTGGGCTACAAGCAAAGCTGACTTGTCCGACTCTGGACAAGATTCGCTCTCATAGTCTTCACTCGAAGACATAGGTTTTTGGTTAGGCATCACTTCAGTCATTCTGACTGGTTCTCTTGGACCCCACTTAACAGTACGGTGGTTCCTATGACTCAACACAAAAGAAAAAGAACTACGAAAGATCTAAGTCTTCGAGCTCCATAGGCTTCATGTGGTGTCTTCTCTTGTCATAGTCTTCAATGTGAATATCTTCATATACCACCTTTGACTTCAATGTCTTCATACATTTTTAGGGGTCATCTCTGGTAGGAAAACCGAATCAATGAGGGACTTCTACCTGTGTTATCCTGCAATTCTCACAAACACATTAGTCCCTCAACTAGGTTTGTCGTCAATACTCCAAAACCAACTAGGGGTGGCACGTAGATATCTCACTGGTCGGAAAGGCATGCAAATTCCCAAACCGCTTCCTACACCCTGTATCGAATTTTTTGCCTAACAAGTTGTGCCGTGCAATTGGAATTCCAACTTGAGTACTACTACTAGTAGGAGTACCAGGGGCCAGTTCTTTTAGGCTTCTAGATTAGTAATCCCATAACTACTACCTCCGTCCTGGTTTATTGGTCCCCATTGTAATCTGTGTCAAATTTTGATCATAAATTTAACTAATGAAATGTTATCTTTGGTCAAAATTTAGCACAAATTACAATGGTGAGGAATAAACCAGAACGGAGGTACTACAAGTAGTAGTTTAGAAGCCCAAATAAATGAGTGAGGCGCCTTAATGTTACTCTCCACTGTGACTAGTCTTATGGAAAAGCTGGGGAAGCCGCCAAAAGAACTGGCCCTAGGAGTAGTAGCTAGGGATACTAGGAGTAGTAGCTAGGGATCGAGCGTGCGAGATGAACCAGAGGGAAGTAAATGCAGAGAGATGAAATGCAAAAAAGACAGAGGGATGTGATGGTTGCTTGTTCGTTTATTTTACCAGGCCACTTATTACTGGGAGTGGTTGGGTTTTGTGATATGACGGCTTTACTACCGCGCCACGAGCGGGGTGAGACTCCCATGCAGCGCTGCCCCTCTACACTAGTACTCGATCATGGTTTACTACATCGATCGTGGTTTATCCCCCATTGAATTTGCCTGAAGATTTAACTGACAAAATGTTAGTGCATGTCAACAAAAACAATATCGTTGGATTCGTATTTGAACATAGTTTTCAATGATATAATTTTAGGTGACATGTGTCATCATTTATCGTACTATATATAATGTTAGTTCAATTTTTGGTCGTACTAATCTATAGTAAGGTGCCCGTTCGCGTTGCACGGAAGAGTGAACTGCATTGATCAGGGAGTTGTTTATTTTGACAAAGGATGTGGGGGTCATCTCACGTAACAGGTATCGATTTAGGTTTCTTCGGATATTATTTCATCTCTAGAGCTCACAAACATCTGGGTGAAATAGATAAAAAAGTATCTTTTGCAAACAAAAAGCTCAACTGTTCAACCTGCATCCAAAACTTGTGAAGAAATAACTGTTATTGTGCTTTGCAAGAAATGATCATCAAGAGATAGTTTTTGATTATCCATTGTTATACATATTTGGCTATAGATGACATGGCATTTCTTATAGTCAACAGTTGGCTATACTATTTAAGTATTAACCATGCCCTTATACACCTAGACGGAGGGATTAAATCAGGATGACTTGGAAGGGGGCAGAGGATATGTAAGAAATGGTTCATCATAAGTCTTTCACCAGTACTTATAGTGTAAAAATTCATACATGGAAGATTCTAGACTAAACCATAAATGGATACACTTTTATTCATGCGCGATACTCCAATAGAGCAAGATCATGCATGGAAGTTCCACATGCTTAGACAACAGGATTACATTGAGCGAAGACTAATGACAACATTTAACTTGATAATGCAGATGTCCAGGTGAACCTCCTTGGAGTCCCCGTGCACATTGTTGGGGGTCAAATAATATTGTGTGCTCTTCCATGTCCACATCGACCAGGAAGGTCCCCAGCTCGGCAGAGTCCAAGTCAGCTTGACATAGCCAGTGTCGCCGCCCACATACCTCCGGGGGGTAGTAATAGTGAGCACGCATCCGTACATCGGCCTTGTGTCAGTGTCAGCGGCGTCGGCCCTGACGCACACTACAGAGATGGGGAGGCGGCCTGCGCGGGCCTCACTGGTGCCCACGATCAAGAGGAAGACGCTGCCGTCCTCCTCCGAGACTAGCAGACGGCAGTGATCCTCCAGCGACTCCGGCATGGTGAACGGGTAGCACGTCTCGTACTTGATGTTCTTCGCCAAGGGCCAGTAGTGATCGCCGCACGCCTGCGTCAGGTGATGCGCCATGTCCACCGGCGAGCCCCAAAATGGCACCGGGCACTCATAGCAGTAGACGAAGGGCTCCTTGGAGGCATTGACCAGGACGTCCATGAAACGGGAGTGGCTGTAGGGTACGTTCCGCCAGTTGAATATATGAGCAAGTTACTACGAGATTTAGTCTGAATAAGCACAAAATAAATCATGACGGCTATAACAGAGATTAAACTAATCATGCAGACTAGCATAGTAGATGAACAGATCGAATCTAGGACATAGACTAGAAACATGAATTCTACCACGATTTCAAACAGGAAGGATAGAAACACATACGGGGCAAACGGGAGCAGCACCATTGGCATTGAGGTTGTCGCCCATGTCGTTGAGGAAGAGGTTGCCGAGCTCGGGGAAGAAGTCGTCGTTGCTAGCAGTCGCGAGAGTGCACTCCCCAAATTTCAACAGCGCCCGCTGAATGGAGCGCGGGAGGGAGTGGCTGTAGGGGACGTTGCGGCTGCCGAATGGAGCGCAGGAGTAGCCCACGAAGCAGTAGATGGTGCTCCTCCCTAGTCTCTTTTCTTATCTCTATCTCTACTACTCTTCTTTGTTTTTATCTATATCTATACTACTATATAGTGTACCAATTTTGAAAATTTGAAACATGGTCCTAAGAAGTAATTTCAGCCATCGATGGGGTCAATCCAATGGTTCAGAATGCATGGATTCACATCTACAGTATCCACCATGCAGCTGGTTGTTCATTCTAGAGAAATCTAGGACCACACAAATTGTTTATTGCAGGACGTCGCGTTTGAGCACTGCAAGGTTGGGCCACGTAGATAGAAGGACGATGTCCGTCCATGAACTGATGGACCTGCAGCGCAGCAAACCGCAGTCACGCCAGACTTCCGGTCATGTACTCCCATCTCCATCCTTCTCCTAGAGCGTATCTGTTGGTGGGAACGACACCTATGGGATCACAAGAATCCCTACTGTGGTTAGCGGGGCGCGGGGTCATGAGAAGAGCGGATTTAACAGGTAGCACACAGTTTGTTTATCCAGGTTCAGGCCACGAGGATGCGTAAAACCCTACTCCTGCTTTGGTGGATGTATATTCTTGTTCTTGAACTAGCTATGGGGCGTTAAGAGCTCCAAAAAGCCGAATCCCTCCTCCGGTCGCCTCGGGCCTCCTTTTATAGAAAAAAGGGGTTGCCATAGTGGCACACAGGAGGTGGAAAGGGTACAGTGCTGCGAGGTTATCCCTGGCATCACATGACAAGGCGCATTTAATGCGTCTTGCTTATGTTTCCTTGCTTTATCGGGGACGGGCGAGAAACCTGTCTCGTCCGTCGCCGCTCCTTCTTGTGTCGACACGCGCCCTGGCCAGCGACGCCTGCGATGCCACGTAGGTAGGCAGGCAGCTGAGGTGGCGCAGTGATGGGTCTTCATCAAAAATCTGCATGCCGCCACGCGGGTGCCTGCCCAGCTAGTTGGGTCGGCAGCTACATGCATGCGGTGGTGGAGGTTTAGTCGGCGTGGGCCTAATGGTGGCCCTGCGGGTGTCCTCGGCAAGGGTCTTGCCGGGGCCCCGGCAAGGGTCTTGCCATGACATCATGGTCGTCCCCGGCCAGGATCTTGCCGGAGGTCTCGTGGATTTCCTCGGTCTTCCTCGGCTGGGATCCCGCCAAGGGTTGTCGTCTCCTTAGTGCGTATCTGATCTTGAATGTCTTCACAAAGATCTGCATGCGCCACGGGGATGTCTCCCGAATCCTTGCCCTTTGGGGGCAGTGGACTCAAGGGTGATTTGCTCCGTAGGCGCGGGACGAGTCGCCGCGGCAAGGGTCTTGCCGGGGCTGCTAGAACTGTCTCCCGGCAAGGATCTTGCCGGGGGAGTCTGCTTCGTCCCCTTTGCTCTTCGTGGTCTTGGCCTTGGCGTCGTTCTAGTTCTCTTGAGCTTCGGTCTTACCCTGGCTCACCTCCCTTGCCTTGCTTGGTGTGGTGGTGTCCGCGGCTCAGACTGCCCGTGCACAGTTATAGGGGTACAAAAAGTGTACCCCTCTTTTTGTACACCGACAGGAGCCCCCGGGCCTGGGCCCACACATAAGCGCAACACGTTGTTGGGCTAGGCCCAAAAATGGTGCGCGGGCAGGCGGGATGGTTTTTACCGAGGTAAGATTCTTCGCGCGCTGCGCTTCCCGTGATTCCCGCGCGTGGCGCGGCGTGGGGAGGCGCGTGTGATGTAGGCGGCATGCGTGGGGTTGGTTCCCGCAGGCATGGGTCACATCGTAGTAAAGGGGTGGTTCGCGCCTTCCCCACAAACAGAGGGAGGCATGGTGGCGCGGCCCATTTACTAAATGGGGCTGAGGCGCGGTCTTCAAGGCGTCCACTCGGTTCTGCACGTCCGCCACGTGTCTCCCATGCGCCTGGGGTGGCAAACGGTGGAGGCGGGAAACCGGGCCGTCGCTGGTTGGGGCGGCGGGTCGGTCCTGGCTCCCTGCGCCTTCCGTATCTTGATTGGCCGAGCGGGGCGGCCGAGCCCCAACCCCGATCCTTTATAAAGAGCGGGAGGGGGGATGGCGTCCCGCATTCTTTCATCTTCTTCTTCCTTCAGCTTCTGCTCCTCCCTTCCATCCGTCATGGAGAGAGGGAATCCCGGTCCTTCAACAGTGGCGGCGAGGGTCGCCGCTCGACAACGCGTCCCTCCTTCTCCTGCGCCTGCGGTGGCAGAGCCAGCCGCGAGGGGAAGGGGGAGGGGGCGAGGCCGTGGGCGAGGCCGGGGCGCTCGGGGAAGAGGAGGACGGGGCGGCGCGCCGGCCTCGCCTCCGCCAGCAGCTCCTCCTCCAATGGAGGGCCATGTTGGGATGACCCTTGTGAGTTCTTCGTCAGGCTGCGCCGGCCGCCATGCCGTTGCCTTCGTCTCCCAACTCCATTTGCGCAGGTGATGGAGCTGGATCCGCCGGAGTCGTTGCGGCTGCACATGAGGGGCTGCGGGATCAGTGGCACGCGGGTCCACGTCGACTTCCCCTCCCCTCACGTGATGTATCTTCGTCGGGGACGGAAGACGTTTGCTCATATCCACCGCTTGACGAAGGGGCTCACTCTCCATTTTAAGCTGATGGAGGGTGGCCTTCTCTCCGTCAAGGTCTTCGGGCTCTTTGGGACCCGTCCAAGGTGCTGCGTGGAGAGCTCTTCTGATAGTGAAGACTCCTCCTCGGGTGGGAGTGACGAGGAGGACAGCGGCAGTGACGACGAGGGTAGTAGGCGGCAGGATGACGAGTCTGACTAGGTGTCGGATGCCGCTCCGTGCGGCACCGGCGACCCCATCATCTGTGTCGCCGGCTCCCTGAACTTCTCGGGGTTGTCTCCTTGGGCGGCTGGTGTTGGGAGGCTGCGGAAGAGGAAGAGGGCGGGCGGCAAGGCCGTCAAGTTGGAGTACGCGGGCACCGATGTCTTCCACGCGTGCTGACGTCCTGCCACCTCGTCTTCGAGCTCTGCTTCCGGTGCCGCCATCACCATCCAGCCTTTGAACGGCCACCAAGATGGTCTCTTGGTGTCTTCTGCCACCCGTAGCTTGCCTAGGCGCTCCTTTTGTCCCTTTCGCCTCCTTGACCTTCCTCCCGAGGAGAGGGACAAGAAAGGGATTACAGGCACCTTATCTCTTTTTAGTTTGTAAGCCTTCGGGCCTTTGTTGAATTTAAAACTTGTAATCTCATCATTCATGTTTCTCATTCCCTATGGACTGTACCTGAGTGGAATGTTTTTTTAATGAAAAAGGGATGCTTGCCGGGTCATTTGTTTGCGGGTAGAACCCACGACAAGGAGTAAATCCTTGATATCTTCAAGATAAACATTTACTTGCCCGGCAACAGGCCTTGCCGTCCCACCAGTTCACTCAACCTTCCTCACGCCTTTGGTGGAGGCAGGGATGAGGCGGGTTCAGGCTCCTTGTTTCATCCTTTCGCTGCCGCGACTACGACCAAACCTGGTCCCAGGAACGAGCCCTAGGGCCTAGAGTTAGGGGAGCACGGTAGCTTGGGGAAAACGAGGTTTCAGATACCTCAGTCCATAATGGAATGAATGATAAGGGATGGAGAACTTATCTGAAGCTGCAGTCCCCAGCAACCCTGGTTCGCCGTGGGTGAATCTTTGGTCTTGCAGCCCCCGGCAATACTGGCTTGCCGGGGCCTAGATGCTGGTCTATTCCTCTTTTTTTTCCTCCCCAAGTGGCTCGGCATGAATATCTGTGTGTCCTGTGAACCAAAGAAGACAAAAGAAAGACAAAGAGACGCACACTCGACCTCTAAGCTAGGGGTTAGTTGCCGCTAAGCACTATCAACCCTAACCAAGGACGAGACTCGACCTAGCATGCATGCAATAACTTAGGGTGCCAGCGCTTCATTTATTTATGCTCAGGGTCTATGCCTGGCTTTGTACAAAGGGTGACATGCGTCATCGGCAAGGATCGTACAAAAGGTGGCTTGCCGGGGGGCTCGGCAAGCCATGCCTCATGGGTAAAACTTGCGAAGATGCTCAATGTTCCCGGAGTTACTCACCGGAACGTCATCTTCGGTCTCCAGGCGGACTGCGCCGGGCCTGGTGACTCGTATTAGCCGATAAGGGCCTTCCCACTTTGGCGTCAACTTGTTGGAATTATTGGCCGATTGAATGCGCCGAAGAACAAGGTCGCCTTCCTTAAAGCTTTGGGCATGAACCTTGCGGCTATGGTAGCGGCGCAAGGCTTGCTGGTAGCGTGCTGCTCTCGCAGCCGCCCGAAGACGATCTTCCTTAAGGAGCATTGCTTCATCTTGCCGCAATTGCTCTTGCTCAAGCTCGTCATAAGCGAGTACTCGAGGTGACCCATATATGAGTTCTGTGGGGAGAACTGCTTCTGCCCTGTATACCATGGCAAAGGGTGTCTGGCCAGTGGCTCGATTTGGTGTCGTTCTAATTGACCAAAGAACCACCAGCAATTCATCAATCCAGCGCCTTCCACTCTTGTGCAGTCTGTCAAAGGTCTTTGTCCTCAGGCCTCGCAGTACTTCAGCATTTGCCCTCTCAGCTTGACCATTGCTTCGTGGGTGAGCAACGGAAGCGAAACAGACCTTGCTGCCGAGGTCTTGAATATATTGCATGAAGGTGTGGCTTGTGAACTGCGTGCCGTTGTCGGTGATAACCCTATTGGGTACACCAAAACGGCACACCAGTCCTTTGAAGAACTTGACGGCTGACTGTGCTGTGACCTTCCTCACTGCTTCCACTTCTGGCCACTTTGTGAACTTGTCGATTGCAACATACAAGTACTCAAAGCCCCCGAAAGCGCGGGGGAAAGGGCCCAGTATGTCGAGCCCCCAGACCGAGAAAGGCCAGGAGGGAGGAATGTTTTGAAGGGCTTGAGCTGGCTGATGAAGCTTCTTTGAATGGAACTGACACGCTTCACACCTGGTGACTAGTGCCGTCACATCCTGGAGGGCGGTGGGCTAGAAGAAGCCTTGCTGAAACGCTTTGCCGGAAGGGCCCTTGACCCGATGTGGGATCCACATATGCCTCCATGTATCTCCGCCAACAGCCCCAGTTCTTCCTCTCGAGGGATACACTTCAATTTCACGCCGTTCGGCCTCTTTCTGTACAGGACGTCATCGACGAACTGGTACATAGTAGAGCGACGGGCTACTTTTTCCGCTTCTTCCTGCTCCTCAGGAAGTTCCCTTGTTTGGAGGAATCAAACGGTATGTTGTGCCCACGCTGGAGCCAGGGGCTCGACGGCGAGGACTAAAGGCATTTCCTCCGCTATCGGAGCAGCTGTCTCCATGGCAAGAGCTTGATGCTCTGTCGGAGCTAGCCGTCCCGTGGCGGGCTCAGTGTCTCCGGCAACATCCTTGCCGGCGGCTTCGGGGAGCTCGGCGGGAAAGTACTTGCCGAGCCCTGATTTTCTCCTCTTGTTCTGCTCTGTTGATGCATCAACGGATGGCTGAGTTAGCCGAAGCACAAAGGTACCTGGTTCCACAGGTATCTTGAGGGCAGCGCGTTTTGACAGGTAACCGGCGATATCATTCTCCGCTCGGGGAACGTATTCTGCCTGTATACCGTCAAAATGCTCTTCCAGCTTTCTCACTTCATCGACGTAGGACTTCATCAACGGGCTCTAGTAATCCTTGTTGACTTGATTGATGACAAGTTGCGAGTCGCCTCTGACGACGAGTTTCTTGATTCTGAGGTCTGCCGCGATCCTAAGACCGGCAAGCAGCCCTTCATACTTAGCCGTATTGTTTGTTGACACCTCCCTGGGGAAGTGCATCTAGATCACGTACTTGAGGTGCTCTCCGGTGGGCACGACAAGTAGTACGCCAGCCCCGGCGCCCTGTAAGGAGAAAGCTCCATCAAAGTACATGATCCAGTCGCAACTTGCCTCCTTGCCGGGGAGAGCATGTCTCTTGGGTTTATTTTGTCAGTGTCACGGTCCATTCTGCAACGAACTCGCCAGGAGTCGGCTTTGAATCGTCGAGGTACTCTCAAACTTGAGGGCAAAGCTGGACAGTTCCAGTGCCCACTCTATGATCCTTCCCGTTGCGTCTGGATTGTGCAATATCCGTTGCAGAGGGAGGCGAGTGACGACAGTGATTTTGTGCGCCTGGAAGTAGTGACGCAGCTTCCTCGAGGCCATAAGAAGGCCGAAGAGCAGTTTCTGCACACCGGAAGTACCGATCTAGCCCCCTGCAGGGAGGGAACTAACAAAGTAGACGGGTGCTTGCATCATTTTCTCTTTGGCTCGGGCACTTCCAATTCTGGCTGTGTCGTCTCACCTCGGCATCGGGTGGCATCGGGCTCCGTCGCTGCCTATTTACCTCATTCATCAATTTTCTCTCTGCGCCACTAGTGCGGCGCTGACACCACCTGTTCGTTGCCGCCAGGTAGCAGCAGCAACGGTTCCTGTGGCCTAGGCGCAACTAGTATGGCGCGGGGAGGTAACTCTTCAAATCTTGCAATGCTTGCTTTCGGCTTCTTGGCGTCCACTCCATCGGGCCCGCCTTTTTCAAAATCTTGAAAAAGGGAAGGGCGCGCTCGGCGGACTTGGAAATGAACCTGCTCATGGCGGCAACGCAACCAGCAAGCCGACGCACATCCTTGACTCGCTTGGGCGCTTCAATCTGCTCTATAGCTTTGATCTTGTCCGGATTGGCCTCTATCCCACGCTGTGACACAAAGAACCCGAGAAGCTTGCCAGACGGGACGCCGAAGACGCACTTCTCAGGGTTCAGCTTGAGATTGATCTTGCGTAGGTTTGCAAATGTTTCTTGTAAATCTGATATGAGGGTTGCCCTGTTCTTGGTTTTGACCACTATATCATCCATATAAGCTTCCATATTTCTATGGAGCTGGGGTTCAAAACCAATCTGGACCGCCCTTGCAAACGTTGAACCAGCACTCTTCAACCCGAAAGGCATCCGTATAAAGCAATACGTACCACATGGGGTGATGAATGCCGTTTTCTCTTCATCTTCCCTTGTCATGAAGATCTGGTGGTAGCCGGAGTAGGCATCGAGGAATGACAACAGATCACACCCAGCTGTGGAGTCAACAATCTGGTCGATGCGCGGCAACGGGAAGGGGTCTTTGGGACAAGCCTTATTAATATCTGTGTAATCAATACACAGCCTCCACTTCCCATTTGCCTTGCGCACTACCACCGGATTGGCCAACCACGTTGGATGGAGCACTCCTCTTACCAAACCCGCTGCTTCCAGTTTCCGGATCTCCTCTGTGATGAACTCTTGTCGTTCCAAAGCTTGCTTTCTGACCTTCTGCTTGACGGGCCGCGCATGAGGACAGACAGCAAGGTGGTGCTCAATCACCTCCCTGGGAACGCCGGGGATGTCGGATGCTTGCCATGCAAACACATCGACATTCGCCCGCAGGAAGGTGACGAGCGCGTCTTCCTATTTGTCGTCAAGGGTGGAGCTTATGGTAAAAGCTCCTCCCGTGCCGTCCTCCTTGACAGAAACCTTCTTGGTTCCCGGCGGTGTGGCCCTGGACTTCTTGTTTCTGTCGGCGGAGCTCTCTGGCACGTCCTCGACGGGAGCGCTACACTCCGAAGAGGTGCGCTTGCCGGAGTGGGTGCCTGAGGTCTCACCGGTCTTCTTCTTTTGCCTTCCCGGGGCTCCAGCGGCAGGAGCAAGCGCCTTAGCAGTGGCGGCTGCTGCAACTGCTTGTTGGTAGAGTTGGTCAGCGCAAATTAGCGCATCCTTCTTGTCTGATGGGACGGTGATGATCGTCACAGGCCCCGGCATCTTCAGGGTGTTGTAGGCGTAATGTGACGCGCCATGAACTTGGCCAGCGCTGGGCGGCCAAGGATCCCGTTGTAAGGCAAGGGGATCTTGGCAACGTCGAACACAATCCTTTCTGTCCTGTAGTTCAGATCACTCCCAAAAGTCACGGCAACGTGACCTTTCCCTTTGGTTGACTTCTTCCCGGGTTGACCCCCTGAAACGTGCCCGTCTCTTCGAGGTCTTCATCAGGAATCTGCAATTTCTCGATCACGGCAGGCGAGATTAAGTTCAGACCGGCCCCGCCATCGACTAGCATCTTTGTCACCTTGAGGTTGCGTATTGTTGGTGAAACCAACAATGGCAAGCACCCGACTGCAGTAGTGCGATCAGGGTGATCCTCAGTGTCAAAAATGATAGGTGTGCTGGACCACTTCAGCGGCCTTTGGGCATCAAACGACGGTTCCGCCGCTGTAATCTCACGCGCCCACTGTTTAAGCTGGCGGTGAGAGGTATGCAGCGAGGCGCCGCCATCGACGCACATGGCCTCTGTAGCTTTCTGAAATTCTTGGTCACCAGACTCATCGTCCTCTTCGTGATCATCGTCTTCTGGCTTTTTGTCACGGCCCCGGGCGGGCCTCTCCCTGCTGTTTATCTTTGCCGCGACGGCCCGCCTGGCCGTCACGCTTCTTGCCGGACCCCTCAGCACCGTCCTGGCCTTTCTCCTTGTCCCGCCTCTCATATTCAGCCCTCTGCTTCTCAGCAAGGAGCTCAACCTGATCGGCAGTTCTGGAGATCATGGCCTTTTTGGTGCGATGGATCTTGCAGTATTGCTTGTCGGAGTTTCCTGGCTTCTCGGTAGCACCAAGGCCTGGCAGGCGACACATCCGGCAATTTCCTTGCCGGGGTCATCTGCCTTGGTTTTCTTGGCGGAGCCGGCGTCTTGTCAGATCCTCGACGGCAAGCACAGCTTTACCTTTGCGGTTCTGTTTGCGGCCGCCGACTTTCTTCGCGGGAGCCGGCAGTATCCTTCATCTGAGGAGTCGGTTTCCACTGCTGGCATTCTTCGCCAGTGTACTTCCTTCCCTCTTCAGCTCGGCACATCTGTCAGCCAAGAACATAGAGTTCCTGCCACATTTTTCACCCTTGTTCATTGCTAGTTCTTCGCGGCATCTTGCGGTTATGCACGTTCTGATGGAACGCGCTGATGATGGCGGCAGGGTGAACATCAGGGATATTGTACTGTACCTGGCTAAACCTCTGTACATACTTGCGCAGACTCTCGCCTCCCTTCTGGGGAATGACATGCAGGTCGCTTGCTTGGCCATGGGCTTGGTGACCTGCAGTAAAGGCGCCCACAAACTCATGGCACAAATCCGACCAGGAGGAAATAGAGTCTACCAGCAAGTGTATCAACCACGACATGGCGTTGGATTTAAGAGCCAATGGAAAGTAATTCGCAAGAACCTTATCGTCGCGGGCTCCGATGGCTTGCATCGCGATGGTGTAGATGCTGAGGAACTCAGATGGGTGAGTCTTGCCGTTGTACTTTTCGCCAACGTCAGGTTTGAAGGTGCGGTGAGTGGGCCACTGGAACTGCCGCAGCTCACGGGTAAAAGCCGGACAGCCTACCTCGTAAGGTAGGCCTCCAGGGCTCTCCGGGGCCGGGTGGTTCACAGCAGGCCCTGCTCGCCTGTCTGACTGGTGGCGCGCTCCGCGTCCGGCGCTCGATAGTGGTTCGAGCGTCTTCATGGGCTCGTTCCCGAAGAACTTCAGGCGCTATCACTCAGTGGGTCCGCGGTA
>NC_053024.1:295922469-295938157 GCF_003073215.2 Triticum urartu | reverse complement strand
AAAGTTCAAAACCCTGTAGGGGAGTCCCAACTTAGCCCATCACAAGCTCTCACGGTCAACGAAGGATATTCCTTCTCCAAAGACAATCCGATGAGGCTCGGCATCCCGGTTACAAGACATCCTCGGCAATGGTAAAAAAAGTCTAGCAACACCGCCCGAATGTGCCGACAAATCCCGATAGGAGCTGCACATATCTCGTTCTCAGGGCACACTCAGATGAGCGCCCCATACAACTAAAACCAAACCTCGAGTTTCCCCGAGGGGGCGCTGCACAGGGCTCTAGTTTGGACCAACGCTCAGATGAGCACTGGCCTGGGGGGGGGGGTTAAATAAAGATGACCCTTGGGCTCCGGAAACCCAAGGGAAAAACAGGCTAGGTGGCGAATGGTAAAACCAAGGTTGGGCATTGTTGGAGGAGTTTTATTGAAGGCGAACTGTCAAGGGGTTACCATTATAACCCAACCGTGTAAGGAACGCAAAATCCGGGAACATAACACCGATATGACGGAAACTAGGGCGGCAAGAGTGGAACAAAACACTAGGCATAAGGCCGAGCCTTCCACCCTTGACCAAGTATATAGGTGCATTAAGATAAACAAGATAATATGGTGATATCCCAACAATAAACATGTTCCAACAAGGAACGATCTCCAATCTTCACCTGCAACTAGCAACGTTATAAGAGGGGCTGAGCAAAGCGGTAACATAGCCAAACAACGGTTTGCTAGGACATGGTGGGTTAGAGGTTTGACATGGCAATTTGGGAGGCATGATAAACAAGTGGTAGGTATCGTAGCATAGGCATAGCAAAAGAGCGAGCATCTAGTAAGCAAAGATGGAAGTGATTTCGAGGGTATGGTCATCTTGCCTGCAAAGTTCTCAGAGTTGTCTTGATCCTCGTAAGTGTACTCAATGGGCTCCTCGATCACGTACTCGTCTCTCGGCTCTACCCAAGCAATAACAACAAGCAAAAGGAGCACAATGAACCACGTGCAATGCTCAAGCAACATGATGCAAACATGGTACGATATGCGGGATGCGGTATGCGATGCATATGCAAGATTTGGAAAGGAAATATTGAACCTGGCCTCAACTTGGAAATCCAAGAGTTCCACTGGAAAGGTGAGTTGATTTCGGTTGAAATCGATATAAAGATCACCGGAATCGGATGCACGGTTTGGAAATGGCAAGCAAAACAAATATGGCACCGGTCTGCGATAAACAACAAGTAGTGTTGGAGTTGTGTCGAATATAGTGCACAAGGTAGGTTACAGTTGGACTTGTAGTTCTATTGTGTTTAGGTAGGATATGAAGTCGTGTTCTAGTAGGACACTTGTATCCTAGGCCTCTCTTATATAACAGGGGTAGACACACAATGTAACCTATGCCAACATAATAGCACAGGAACGCAGGGGAAGCCGGCGGCATGTGCCGGCTTCCAGGGCGACCTGGTGCGGTATTGTGACGGTGTCACGGGGAGGAGCGCCCGTAGTCAGGCCCCGGGGATGTAGCCATATTGGCGAACCTCGTTAACAAATCTCGGTGTCGTGTTCGTGTGATTGCTTGGTCCTCGGATGATCGACGGTATGCCTCGGATTTATTCTGACAAGTGGTATCAGAGCAAGGTTCGAAGAGGCTGTTAAAGTTGATCTAGAGGAAGTGCTTTGCAAGATGATCGTTGAGTTATATCGTGGTGCAAGACGGCAGCGGTGGAGCGGATGATTGTCACACGGTGTTTCCGTGTTTGATCAGGGCGGCCGCAGTGTTAGCAGCGAATAAAGTAACTCTGGATGCGATTGGAATTTTTGTAAGGCGATGCAATTGATGGAAGCGGCTAGGCTTAAAGCATGCAAGCGGACGGTGTTCTGTCTCGATGACGCGATCGGAAACAATGGAAGGCGAGTCGTGCGGCGGTCGATCACTGGTCGATCGTGCGAGCGTACAAGGTGCGTGATGAGATCGCCGAAGCTGGTGACGGATGGCAGCAGCCCAAAGGGCAGGAAGCCCAGGCGGGGCTGGTTGAGCGAGGCCCAAGTGCAGGGCTGCAGCGGCACGTGCAGCAGTGCAGGCCCAAGGCACGACAGCTCATAAAGACTGAGTGAAGCACGTAGGAAGCCAGCTAGTACTTACCAAGGACATCGTGAGGATTTGTTTGAGACAAAAAAAAGACTATAGGACCACGTGTGTGTGTGCACGGGAGCAGTTTGGTTGGATCAAGTTCGGCCGTTTTTCTGCTATAAGGTACACGGAGAAGCAACATCAAATAGTGACAGGAAAGAAGAAGAATTTTGCAGTTTGCATGGAAGTTCTTTCTGGGTTGATTTGCTGGGACGGCTTGGAACACGTGGACAAGTGGTGGAGGCGCGCAGACAGGCGTGTCATATCGGATGTGCGTACAAGTCTTGTGGAGTCTGGTGCATGTCGTGTAGCCGGACAAGTTCGGTTGGGTCGGACTGGACAGTCTGACGGATCGACGCGAGTCGGTTGGTATAGAAGACGGTGGTGGAATCGGCGACAACAACATAGGAGCGTGATGCTGATGGTGACCGACTTCGGGGGCGTGGAAACACGTGGCGCAGGTCCGGAGGGCTTGTGTGACTTCAACAAGACTATGGCACGGGGTTGATTCAAGACGGTGCAGATGAGAGCTTGGAGTCGACGGGGCGCAGGGTGGCACGTACAACCACCATGGAGTCATGTTGAAGGTGGAGCTGGAGTCTGACGGAAGACTTCACTTAGTGCTGATTGAGGGGCTATGGCGTAAGAGCTCAGAGAGTCGAAGCCTATTTCAGCGAGAAAAGCGAGTGACATGCAGTTCGGACTGGAGCCCAGTGGTTTGATGGAAGCGTGAAACTCGTCATCGGTCGGTGATGATCGGTGGTACTCTGCAGTGGGGTTGAGTGGTGTGGGTTCGCGACCCTTGAGGCTCGACCCGGACAGCGGAGACTCGACGCGGTAATAGCGGCGAGGCGTGCAGTGCACACGGGGACCTGGAGACAGGCCAGGGCTCTGGTGGTCATACATGTGGTGAGACAACTGCGAATTTGACTCGAGATGACTACAAGCAATGGTGAAATTCCTTCAAGTTTCGGACAGGCGGTCAAGAAAGGAGCGGTGATGTTGAGTTCAGGTAACTCTTATGTGTGACACCCAATATGTGAGTTGTTCAATTTCACGCATGTCAGTGATCAGTGTGTGATGGCGTTGGACTGATGCTCTAGAAGTTGGGAGCACAAACTAGAGTAATAAGGAACTTAATTTTGTTTGAGTGTTGACTTTGGTCAATAAAAGAAGGGACTACAAGTTGCAGGTGGTGTCATATGGAGTAGCAGCGATACTCATGGGATAAGCTCAAGTCCAATGTACATGGAAGTTTGACGCATTGACAAATTCAAGATGGTGTAGTATGTTCGCCAAGGTGGAGTTTGTTGGAGTTGTGTCGAATATAGTGTACAAGGTAGGTTACAGTTGGACTTGTAGTTGTATTGTGTTTAGGTAGGATATGAAGTCGTGTCCTAGTAGGACACTTGTATCCTAGGCCTCTCTTATATAGCGGGGGTAGACACACGATGTAACCTATGCTAACATAATAGCACAGGAACACAGGGGAAGCCGGCGGCATGTGCCGGCGTCCAGGGCGACCTGGTGCGGTATTGTGACGGTGTCACGGGGAGGAGCGCCCATAGTCAGGCCCCGGGGATGTAGCCATATCGGTGAACCTCATTAACAAATCTCGGTGTCGTGCTCGTGTGATTGCTTGGTCCTCGGATGATCGACAGTATGCCTCGGATTTATTCTAACAAGTGGTATGTAGCCATATCGGTGAACCTCGTTAACAAATCTCGGTGTCGTGTTCGTGTGATTGCTTGGTCCTCGGATGATCGACGGTATGCCTCGGATTTATTCTAACAAGTAGCCATCTAAATGCATCAAGTTAAATATGCTACAGCACTCCAACATGACAACAAAATACATGGCAGGTATCCACTCATGATGCTTGACAAAAGATGAACACTGAGATACGGCTAATTCATCCAGTAACAGGTTCAAACAAGCATGGCAAAAGAGCAAATGATAACAGGTTTCAGACTTAGTGAAATTAACACAAGTCTGGAATTTATCATCAGGAAGCACACTTTAGAGCATGAAAACTACATGCTACAGGAACATAACATGGCAAAGCAAGGTATGGCATGAAGCTACTCAAAGCATATAACAAAAGTCCCTTAGTGACCTTGAGCCAAAAGGGATCAGAAAATACATTTGCAAGCATGTGAACATAGCAAAAACATAAACAGATTTAGACTTAGTGAAAAACTGGAGCATGCAAGACAGATTAACAAGTAGGCATGTTCACGAGCTCGATGCACTCACTACGAGGCATTGCATGAGAAGCTAAGCATACAACCATCAAGAAGACATGGCATAGAAGCTAGACATGCAAGAACAACAACATAGCATGCACGGATCAATAGCAACATCCTCGGCAAAATCGCTAAACATGTCAACAATCCGCTAGGAACATTTTATAGCAAAAGTAGAGCTTGATTGACTCAAGCTAGGGTGCTCCATAATTGCAAATAAAGACATGGATGGATAGAGCACAACATTATTAACAAAACATCCTTACTTATCATCCTCAAAAAAGGCACGGATCACTATGAAACAACATGAACATATGGCATAAAAACAATATCAGGACAAGGACTTGGTGAAATTCTAAGTCCCTGAAATCAACATCAACGATTACGCTGCTTTGCATGCTTGTGCTAGTCACCACAAAGATCACAAAGATACATGGAAAGCACCACTTCAAAGATGGCATGACATTTAACAAAACACATGCAGAGCTCAGGATCATAGCATGCACAAATTAATCATGGCAAAAAAGACAAAAGGCCATTTGCAGAAACAGATCTGACATATTCCTCACATAGCTCCCTTCCAACAGCATTTCAGGCATCGAGATGAGCTCAAATGAAAATGATGCAATGGGATGAATGATGTACTTGTCGAGGCGAACATTTTGATATGCTACACGCACGAATTGGATCTACAGATGCAGAGTTATGGCATGTCAAAGTATGCAAAAATCTCTAGGGTTAGGGACGAAAAAGTTAACCGAGGGAGGTTTCAGATCTGGATCTGGCCGGGGCACTATAGCTGTGCACGTCGCCCGAGGTTCGTCGGCCGGAGATGGGGTCGCCAGAGAGGAGCCGGGCTTGGCCGGAGGAAGGAGGAGGACGGAGAGGCGGCCCGCAGTGGAGGAGGTCGGCGCTGGCGCGGGGCTCGGGGCGGCAGGGGCGGCGCGGTCGCGGTCGCCGGACTGAGGCGGCACCGGCAATTGCGCGCGGCAGCGCCGGCCGGCTGATTGCGGCGAAGGGCGGCGCGCGACGTCGGGTGCAAGGAGGACGAGCTCAGGGCGGTGCGGGAGGAACCGGGCCGAGAGGGCCTGCGGTGGGCTCGCCGGGCCGCGCGGTGGGAGGTGGCCGGCTGAGCCACGTGTCGCCCTCTCGCTGGCTCAGGGCGGTGTCTGGCGCGACGGCGGACATGTCCGACGGTGGCGCGAGCGGGTTTTTAGGGTTAGGGTGGTTTTGGATCCGGAATTTTCGGGAGGGGTCTATATATAGAGGAAGGAGGAGCTAGGAAGCTCCAAATGAGGTGCGGTTTGCGGCCACACGATCGTGATCGAACGCTCTAGATGATAGAAGGGGTTTAGGTGGGTTTTGGGCCAGTTTGGAAGGGTGTTGGGCTGCAACATACACGAGGCCTTTTCGGTCCCTCGGTTAATTGTTGGAGTATCAAACGAAGTCCAAATGGTACAAAACTTGACAGGCGGTCTACCGGTAGTAAACCAAGGCCGCATGACAAGTCTCGGTCCAATCCGAAAATGTTTAACCCCCACACACTAAAAGAGGTAGAAAGGGACACCGGAGGACATAGGAGCGCCAGAATGCAAAATGGACAATGGGGAGAATGCTCGGATGCATGAGACAAACACGTATGCAAATGCAATGCACATGATATGAGATGCATGACAAGGACAAAACACACGGAGACAAAAACCCGACAACGGAGAATTAAAATATCTTATTGCCAGAAACGACAAGAGTTGGGATACATATAAGGTAAATTACATCTGGGGTGTTACAACACTCCACCACTACGAAAGGATCTCGTCCTGAGATCTCGGACTGGAAAAACTCCGGGTACTCAGAACGGAGGTGATCCTCACGTTCCCAGGTGGCTTCACGGTCGGAATGGTGTGACCACTTGACTTTGGAATTTGATAGACTTGTTGCGAGTCTTGCGCTCAGTTTATTCAAGAATAGCAACTGGGTGCTGATGATAAGACAGGTCTTGTTGGAGATCAATGTCTTCGAAGTTGACAGTGCGGTCAGGGGTCTTGAAGCACTTGCAGAGTTGAGAGACGTGAAACACGTCGTGCATGTTTGCAAAGTTGGAGGGAAGCTCAAGTTGATAGGCGAGATCGCCTCTCTTACTGACGATCTTGAAAGGACCCACGTATCTAGGGGCAAGCTTCCCTTTGATACCGAAGCGACGAGTACCTTTCATTGGAGAGACGCGGAGGTATACATGGTCTCCGATCTCGAAAGCCAATTCATGATGCTTACTATCATAGTAGCTCTTCTGGCGCGATTGCGCGGCTTTGAGGTTTTCACGAATGACTTTGCACATCTCCTCTGCCTCTGTGATCAAGTCATTTCCAAGAGGTTGACGTTCACCAGTCTCTGACCAGTTAAGAGGAGTACGACACTTCCTGCCATAGAGGATTTCAAATGGGGCCTTGCCCAAACTCGATTGGAAGCTGTTGTTGTAGGAGAACTTGACATATGGAAGACAATCTTCCCACTTCATACCGAAAGAGATGACGCAAGCCCTGAGCATATCTTCGAGAATCTGTTTTACTCGCTCGACTTGGCCACTAGTTTGGGGATGAAAAACTGTGCTGAAATGGATGTTGGTGCCCATGGCCTTCTGAAAAGAATCCCAAAACTTGGAGGTGAAAAAGCTGCCACGATCTGAAGAAATCAACTGTGGAATGCCATGCAGAGAGACAATCCGGGAGGTATATAGCTCTGCCAATTGAGCTGCTGTGATAGATTCTTTGATAGGCAGAAAATGAGCCACTTTAGTGAGTTTGTCAATGACAACAAAGATAGCATCATTGCCACGCTTGGACTTTGGAAACCCAGTCACGAAGTCCATCTCGATGTGGTCAAACTTCCATTCTGGAATGGCAAGAGGTTGGAGGAGACCAGCTAGTCGTTGGTGTTCTGCCTTCACTCTTCTGCAGACATCACATTCATTCACGAACTGAGCAATCTCGCGCTTCATTCGAGTCCACCAATACGACTGCTTGAGGTCATGGTACATCTTTGTACTTCCACGGTGGATGGAGAGGACTGAATTGTGAGCCTCGTTCATAATGACTTTACGAAGATCACCTTTAGGCACAACAATGCGATCCTCGAAGAAAAGAGTATGCTTGTCATCAAGACGATATCACTTGTACTTGGGTTGACTCTTGGCAATCCCAATCTTGACCTTCTTCACCATAGCGTCAATAAGTTGAGCCTCGCGAATCTGATCTTCTAGAGTAGGAGAGACTTGGAGGTTGGCGAGGAAACCTTGAGGAACAACTTGAAGATTCAGTTTGCGGAAAGCTTCACAAAGCTCGGGTTGGTAAGGCTTGAGAATCAGACTATTGCAGTAAGCCTTCCTGCTCAATGCGTCAACAATTATGTTGGCCTTTCCTGGAGTATATTCGATACTTGGATTATAGTCTTGAATCATTTCGACCCAACGAGTCTGCCTGAGGTTGAGATTAGGCTGAGTGAAGATATACTTGAGACTCTTGTGATCAGTAAAGATGTCCACTTTTCTTCCCAATAAGAGATGTCTCCAAGTAAAAAGAGCATGCACAACTGCCTCCAACTCGAGGTCATGAGTGGGGTAGTTCTTTTCATTGGGCTTCAACTGGCGAGAGGTATAGGCCACAACTTTCTTCTCTTGCATCAACACTGCACCAAGACCTTGAAGAGAGGCATCACAGAAGACCTCGAATGGTTTGGATTCATCAGGAGGAGTCAGAACTGGAGTAGTGACTAATTTCTCTTTCAGGGTGTTGAAAGCGATTTCACATTCAGGAGACCAAACGTACTTCACGTGATTCTGGAGAAGGTTGGAAAGAGGCTTCGCGATCTTTGAAAAGTTCTCAACGAACCTTCGACAATAGCTTGCGAGTCCAAGGAAGCTGCGGAGTTGCTTCACATTCTGAGGTGGTTCCCAATTCACAATTGCAGACAC
This sequence comes from Triticum urartu, assembly GCF_003073215.2. Classification (NCBI taxonomy): domain Eukaryota; kingdom Viridiplantae; phylum Streptophyta; class Magnoliopsida; order Poales; family Poaceae; genus Triticum; species Triticum urartu. Next base: position 295,929,826 of record NC_053024.1, on the reverse strand, counting down.
CTTCTCAGGATTCACCGCTATGCCCTTGGCAGAAATGATATGCCCAAGATAGAGAACCTCATCGAGCCAAAACTCGCACTTAGAAAACTTGGCATAGAACTGATGTTCTCTGAGCTTATTGAGCACCAAACACAAGTGCTTGGCATGATCCTCCTTGTTCTTGGAAAAGACCAAAATGTCATCGAGGTAGACCAAGACGAAGTCGTTTGTGTAGGCGTTGAAGATTAAGTTCATCATGCGAGAGAACATTGGAGGGGCGTTGACGAGGCCAAAAGACATGAAAGTGTATTCATATGAACCATAGCTTGTTCTGAATGCTGTCTTGGGGATATCCTCTTCACGAATGCGAGTCTGATGACCGCCCATACGGAGATCAAGCTTGGAGAAAACTTGAGCACATTTGAGTTGTTCAAACAGCTCGTTGATGTTGGGAAGTGGTTACTTGTTCTTTATAGTCTTCTTGTTCAATGGACGATAGTCAACACAAAGTCGGTCCATTCCATCCTTCTTCTTCACAAAAAGAACTCCACAACCCCACAGAGAAGAACTAGGTCGGATGAGACCTATACGCTCTTGTTCATCGATTTGCTTCTTCAGCTCCTTCAACTCTTTAGGTCCAAGCTTGTAAGGACATTTGCAAACAAGTTCCGTGCCAGGCTCAAGATCGATGACAAATTCAATTGGCCGGTGTGGAGGCATTCCTGGAAGCTCTTCTGGAAAGACGTCTTGATATTCGCAAACGACCGGAATTTGAGAGATGGCATCCAGCTCATCCTTCTCATTGAGAGAAAACAAACGAATGGTATCATCCCTTGCGGCAAAGACAATTACATCCTCAGACGAATGAGTCAATTGAATCTTCCTGGCAGCACAATCAAGCTGAGCCTTGTGCTTAGAAAGCCAGTCCATTCCAAGAATAAGATCAACATCCGAGTCACCCAGAACAATAGGAGAAGCTAGAAATTTGTAGTCACCCAACGTGATAGTAACATCCGGGACGCAGATATTAGCTGTCATTTGCTTGCCCGGGGACACGATTTGTAAAGATCTTTGCAAATACTGATAATTGCACTCATACTTTGATGCAAAAGGTTTCGAAATGAAGCAATGTGATGCACCAGTGTCAAAAAGAACTTTTGTAGGAACATCATTAACAGGAAGGTTACCCATGATGACATCTGACGAGTCCTCTGCCTGAGCTGCATTCACCATGTTGACCTTGGCGAAATTGGGGTTATGCTTGACCACAGCTGAACTTGCAGATCTCACAGGAGGAGGAGGAAGATGCCTCTGATTGAAGCATTTGTTGGCATAGTGACCCTTCTGTTGGCACTTGTTGCACGTGACCTCTGAAAGTGGACGGTGATACAGAGCACTTGATCTTTGAGCTTGAGACGAAGTCTTGTTCTAAAAGCCTAGGTTGGGTGGGTGGGAAGATCCATTGCCACCTTTGCTCTTCTGCTGATAAGGCTGACGGAACAGAGGAGGAGGCAGCCAATACTTTTGCTGCTTAGCCACTTGAGTTGAGGAAGAAGAAGTCACATCTCTGACTCGCTTCTTGGAAGCATCGCACTTCAGTTGGGAAGCCTCTTGCTTCATCGCCATGTTGTAAAACTCATCGTATTTCTTGGGCTCAAAGAGGACGAGAGCTAGTTGGAGTTCTTCTCTGAGACCACCCCTGAACTGGTATATCATGCTCTTCTCATCAGGGACGTCTTGCTTAGCGAAACGGGCGAGCTTCTGAAACATGATGTTTTACTGGTAAACAGACATAGTGCCTTGCTTCAGGTTGCGGAATTCCTCACGCTTGCTCTCAACCACACTCTGAGGAATATGATGAGCTTTGAAGTCTTGACGGAATTCATCCCAGGTAATCGCACGGCCTCCTCTAGAATCTTTGTACTGCTGAAACCATTCTGCAGCTTGGTCTTTGAGTTGGAAGGAGGCAAACTTGACAAAGTCCTCAGGCCTGACGTTGCTGCACTCGAAATGCTTGCATATATCCATGAGCCAATTATCAGTGTCTGTTGCTTCAACACAATTGCTGAAGGTCTTTGGCTGGTTAGCGAGGAACTGGTTGAGTGTAGCAAATTGATTCTGATTGTTGCCTTGGCCTTGACTCCCTTGAGTGCGTTCTTGCAAGATTTGCAAAAGCATCTGTGTGTTTGCATTGGTAGTGGCCATCACAGCTTGCCATGCCTCCGGAGGTGGAGGTGGTGGTGGCGGATCAGGATTCTGATTGTTGCCCTTAGCAGGAGCCATCCTGAAGAGGGTGACATCCGTTAGCATCTTGACAGAAAATTATTCAAGCTAAATTAAACAGATTGAAATTGCAACATAAAGTCTTCACATCCAAACAAAATGAACAAATGCATTCCAATTGAAATGGTCACCTTTCCATAAATTGAGAAGCCACTTAGAATTGAGGTAGAAGAATAAAAAAACAAGGTACGGACAAGAACGAATACTCGGTAAGGATTACCCAATCTCAAACCAAATATCCGCGAAAGAGGAACTAGAGCTACAAGAATTCCCACCTATGAAACTCCCGAACCTTTCCGGTTATGCAATCAGGTGTTGGGGATACAGGGGAAGCATAATATCTCACCCAAAGCTAGCAAATCCTACATCTAGCTGTATCCATCCTTCAACACATAACCAAGAAACCTTCGGAAATCATTTACCTCAACCTTCGAAAAGCATCCGTTATACAAGTTATGGCAATACTCCCGAACTCCCGCCCCAGTACTGGGTGGCGTCGAGGTTATCTCACCAACAACTGCATAAAAGAGATTTTCGATGTCGGTGAAACTCAGGTATTCCAGAATCTCAACGATAAAATTGTGATGACAACACCTCGGAGCTCAACTCCCCGGGACATTGCCACAACCCCTAAATGTCAGGAGGCACCAAGAACAATGTTCTCGTCACAAAACCATCGGAACGATTCCAAGATACCCGCGTGATCCTATTTTTTTGTGAAAATTGAGAAGAGAAGAGTCAAAACTCTACGTCAGGATGCCTCACCAGAGCAACGAAGGGACTGAGGAGTAAAAAGAATTCCTAACTCTCCGATATATATAATCCTAAATGACTCAAAACATTTTTCTAGACTCAACAACGCCAACGATTCGATCAAGTAGAGGGCTCCTAAGGTCGGGGAAGGCTCTGATTACCAACTTGTAACGCCCTCGATGTGGCTATATCTCCCACGTGTCGAAGCACGACTTAGAGGCATAACCGCATTGAAAGAAATTTCGCAAGTGAGGTAATCTTCACAAACATCCCATGTAAATAAATAAAGGGGAAAGGATACATAGTTGGCTTACACTCCCCACATCACACAAATACATGAGTAACATTACACTCATCCAAATACACTCAAGGTCCGACTACATAACCAAAATGAAAATAAACCCCAAAAGCAACATAGTCCCCGATCGCCCCAACTGGGCACCACTACTGATCATCCGGGAAAGACACGTAGTAACGTCCTGAGTCCTCATCAAACTGCCACTTGAGCTCTGTCGAATCAACTGGAATCACCTCATCGGTCCCAGCATCTGGTTTTGGAAGTAATCTGTGAGTCACAATAAAACCATTTAGACCTCTTTGATCTAAATTGGTAAATGTTTTTCGATTTTTCACAAATCTATCAATAGGTGAATTCAAGTAGGAAGTCCAACCACTATTGGAACTATCTCCACCGTTTGAACTACCACCACCCCATATAAATTGGTGGATTATACCATGATCGTCGTGCTTAGGTGCACTAGTTTTCACATTTGGATTTGTTCCATCATTAGTGGAACTAGAACCATCATTAGGGTTAGGGGAAGTAGAAGTAGATGCATCATTACTGCCACTAGATGCATCATTGTTGATAGGTTCTTTAGCTCCTTCCTCATCCGTTATATCTTTTTTCTTGGATTTCTTATTATTGTGGAGTTTTTTATCATCATCTTTTTCCCCGTCTCTATTGTATAACGAATTAAGTATCTTCTTAATGGATTGAAAGAATTTCTTCATGATAACAGTATTTTCTATTACTCTCTTATTGGTGGATTTCCTCCGCTTAATTTCGAAATTTACCCAGCCTTTTGAGTACTAGGATCTCCCCCTTATCCTAGCAGATCGGTACCCAGACCATATCCTTGGGCAGCTCGGATGTATCTATCTTTTCGTTCAGATCACATCATCTCGAGTGCGGAATCTTATTAGTGGATCAGAAGACTATGGTGACCCGTAGATCTTCAGATGTTGATTTGCAGAGCAGGGCCGGAATGCAGGGATTGCATTCTTCGAAAAGTATCATATCTTCTTTCCCTAGGGAGAAAGCAGAAACCAGAAACGAGTGGAGGTTCGATCTCTCACCCAAAGCAATTGGGGCTGGTGGAATCTTCCCCTATAGACTCCGAAAAATCATCGTGTACCTTTCCCCTATAGACTCCGAAAAAGCAGCGTGTACCTTTCCCTAAATCCTTCTCCCGTGCATGCTATTCTCGTGTTCCGTGATTAGAAAAGACCTGTTTCTTGTTTTCTCTGAGGTAATAAACGAGCTGTATCCCGCTTTGCCTATCTTGATGTGGAATCTATCGTTGAGCACCCATGAATGCAGGTAGAAGGTGTTTTTTCTTAACTCTTTCCAGGCCTCAGCTTGATTGGACTTCGTCAGCTCTTGTCATTCAGCTTCCTCTCTCCTCTCTCATCTTGTCTCTCCGTAGACGGCGTTAAAAAGTAAACAGACTTAAAGCAAAGTAGGTTCGATCCTTGTGTTCTATTATATGAAGTAGAAGAAGAAAGAGCCGGGGGGATGGTCTTGGCACCCATGGGTTAATGGTGAAAGCGCTCAAGGAAATAGGGAATGGAATATTCAAATCGATCAGAAGTGCTATGCTTTATGTAATCAGGCTGAAGGCTAACATCTCGCGAGTAGGCCGAGCTAGGATAAGAATTCCAATCAAAAAAGAAGTATGAATTGGGCCCAAAATCACTACTTTACTACCTATGTCGCGTGTCGCGCCACCTAGTACGATAGACTTTTTGCGGGAAAAGAGCTGGTTTTGCCCCAACTTGGACCCAGGGAAACCAAAGAAGAGCTAGTTTCGCCCTGTTTAGTTAGCGGTGGATGAGCTGATTTCTTTTCACTCCTGTTTCAGAGATACAAAACAAAAGTAAAGTGTAGAACGCAATGTTTGAGCTCCAGGATTTTACGATTCTTCCGATTGACTTCTCTTCTCTTCTCCTAGCTCCGAATGCCAGTATGTAGAGAAGTGATGGAAAGGGTTGTGCTCTTTCATTTGAGAAACTTCCAACCAAAATAGGAATGTTAGAACAGAATATTTAGATACAGGTCCCTTATGAATACTGTACTGAGTAAGATTCATTGAAGAAATGCTTCTCCGAAGCAATAAGTTTGTGGCACAAGCATAGTCTTCTGCTAACCTAGCCTTTCCCATCTTTCTATTAAAACGAATGTAGCTAACGTGAACTAAAAGCAAGCTCTTGTTCGAGGAAGTAGAAATTGTTAGTTGTTGCTAGCTTGAACTGAGTTGTTCCTGTTGGTGCTAGGGTTGCCAAGGGAGTTGTAGCGAGATGCTGCTAATGCAGCTATTTCTGATGTCCGTACTGATTTTAGTGCTCCGCCAAAGAAGTGCTTTGATCCAAAGAAATCAAAAGCAGTTGAGCTCTTTGTTCGAGGACGATCTCCTAATTGCTAGTCCTAATCAAGGGTGTATGCGTCCGCACTCATTGGTTGCTCCTCTACTGAAAGGCTGATCTCAGTATTAGAGATTTTCTTAGGTATTGAATGGAGTTGTGGAACCACCTCCTATTCCTGGTGTCATGTCAAGCAAGAAAAGAAGTTTTCTTTGGAAAGATAAAAAGAGAAGAAAAAGAATATTCCTTTTTCGAAATGAAGATGTTGTTCTTCACATATTTCTTTAGGGTTGATCGAGCTTCCCGAACCTAATAGACCGGATGAGGTGGGATGAGTAGGAGATCCCAAATACTAATAATTCCATCGGGTTCTTTTTCGATAGAAGATCGTTGAGTTCTTAAAGATTAGATCTTTAGTTCTTATTTTTATTGGTTTCATTGAAATAGATCCTCCTAAGCAACCTGTGGTAACCTCCAATCCGCAAAAGAAGAAAGTAGTATAGGTGGAAGAAAAGGCAGACTTTCCTTCTTCTACTGCTTCAGGATCCATAAATTCGCAGATTGCCTGCCCTGCCAAAACTCGAATCGAAAAACGTGATGTCTGGATGCGCAATTGCTCTTATTGGTTGTTTGTCAAATTAATATTTGAGTTATTTTTATTTTTTTATGTTCATGTTCTTACTTTTGAATGTGTTCCCTGGTTTGGTTTTTGGAGCATGCCCGAATAATTTAGATAGATGAAACGTGGAAAACTGGCAACTGAAATAGAGAATTCATAAACAAATCAACAATCTCACACCCTCGCGATCAAGACTATTTAAGCTTATAGGTAGGGTAAAGGTATGATGTGGAGCTGCAGCAAGCGACTAGCATATATGGTGGCTAACATATTCGCAAAAGAGAGCGAGAAGAGAAGGCAAAGACACGGTCAAACAACTATGATCAAGAAGTGATCCTAAACAACCTATGTCAAGCATTACTCCAACACCGTGTTCACTTCCCGGACTCCGCCGAGAAGAGACCATCACGGTTACACACTCAGTTGATTCATTTTAATTAAGTTTAGTTTAAGTCTTCTACAACTGGACATTAACAAATTCCCATCTGCCCATAACCACGAGCACGGCTTTCGAAAGTTCAAAACCCTGTAGGGGAGTCCCAACTTAGCCCATCACAAGCTCTCACGGTCAACGAAGGATATTCCTTCTCCAAAGACAATCCGATGAGGCTCGGCATCCCGGTTACAAGACATCCTCGGCAATGGTAAAAAAAGTCCAGCAACACCGCCCGAATGTGCCGACAAATCCCGATAGGAGCTGCACATATCTCGTTCTCAGGGCACACTCAGATGAGCGCCCCATACAACTAAAACCAAACCTCGAGTTTCCCCGAGGGGGCGCTGCACAGGGCTCTAGTTTGGACCAACGCTCAGATGAGCACGGGCCGGGGGGGGGGGGTTAAATAAAGATGACCCTTGGGCTCCGGAAACCCAAGGGAAAAACAGGCTAGGTGGCGAATGGTAAAACCAAGGTTGGGCATTGTTGGAGGAGTTTTATTGAAGGCGAACTGTCAAGGGGTTACCATTATAACCCAACCGTGTAAGGAACGCAAAATCCGGGAACATAACACCGATATGACGGAAACTAGGGCGGCAAGAGTGGAACAAAACACTAGGCATAAGGCCGAGCCTTCCACCCTT
>NC_053024.1:295904288-295921469 GCF_003073215.2 Triticum urartu | reverse complement strand
GGGCTATGTGATATGGGCCGGACTAATGGACCATGGAGATACAAGATGGAAGACTTTCCCCGTGTCCGGATGGACTCTCCTTGGCGTGGAAGGCAAGCTTAGCGTGCAGATATGAAGATTCCTTCCTCTATAAACCGAATCTGTACAAACTCTAGCCCCCTTCAGTGTCTATATAAACCGAAGGGTTTAGTTCGTAGACACAATCATAATCATACATGCTAGACAATTAGGGTTTAGCCATTACGATCTCGTGGTAGATCAACTCTTGTAACCCCTATACTCATCAAAGTCAATCAAGCAGGACGTAGGGTATTAACTCTATCAAGAGGGCCCGAACCGGGTAAACATCGTGTCCCTTGTCTCCTGTTACCATCGATTCTTAGATGCATAGTTCGGGACCCCCTACCCAAGATCTGCCGGTTTCGACAGGAGGGTTGAAGCTTGTTCTTGTTGGCAGACTCGAAGTTGCCATGTGGGCGGACACCAATGGGCACTTAGAGCCCCTCATCACAAATGTGCAACATGTCCATGAACTCCTTCCAATCAGCAGTCATCCTCTTTCCGTTGGTCATCCACGTCATGGTCCGCTTGTCATTCGTGTGGAAATGGACAGAGGCAAAGAAATGAGCCACAATCTCTAGGTCAAAGTCCCTGTGAAATTTGAGAAACTCCTCAATGCCAAACTGCTCCACCAAATCCAAAGTCTCACCAAAATATGCCCGGTTCTTCTTCAGACTTTCCATGTCAATCCATTGAACTGTCACATAGGTGTTTTGCTTGGGCTTGATCACATCTAGGAAGATAAGATTTTGTTGCTTTGTCCAGAACATGCCATTTCCCCTTGTGAGCTCCCTAGCATTGACGTAGGGGTTGAGCCTTCTTCGAATGAGAAACTCCACTTGGGGCATCTCATCCATGCCAACATTTGGCTCCTTGACCTTTTTAGCTGTGGACTTGATGTTGCGTTGTGGGGCACTCGAGCCCTCAGGAGCCTCTTGGTTGCGAAGACGCTTGGAACTCGTGTCACGACTGGGATTTGAGCGCCTGGCATTGGAATTGGAGCTACCACCTATGACACAAAACACAAACACATGAGAAGAGCGAGAAGGATTATTGCAAAGACCAAGGCCAAAACCAAACGAAACTGGTAGAAATGAGATTGGGTAGTAATTATTAACTCAACGTTAGTACTGGGATAGGATGCGGACGTAAGACTTTACATACGCTCTAGCCACGGTAGTACTACGCCAGGATGGCATGGTAGTACCACGCCTGGAGCGGAAGTAAAATTTTACTTCCGCGCACCGGGCGGTAGTACCGCTCCAGGGGAGCAGTAGTACCACACAGGGCAGTTCTTGTACGAGCAGGCGGTAGTACCGCTCCTGGAGGAGCGGTAGCACCGCATGGAACAAATATGTCGCAATAACAACATCTACGGATCTAGAAATATCCGTAAATGTAGATCGGTACTGCCGTTGATCAAAACTACACTGTTGCATCACACCAAATAGCATATCTATTGCACTAGCACTCTCCAACAATCTCCTCTTGCAAAGATTTAGCCAAAAATCATAAGAACTACACATGCATCTCCCCAAAACCTAGAAGCACAACAACGGGGCAAAGAGAGATGGACTAGGGGAGATACCGAGTTCCATGGCAAGAGGGCGAGGTGGGGATCAGTCCCACCGATCGGAATGCGAGGAGAGCGGCCGGAGACGTAGATCCAGCGAGGTCCTCTGGTGCCGTTCTTGGTCAGGAGAGAGAGAGAGAGAGACATAGTGAAGGTAAGATATGAATGGGTATGGGGGAGTTGGAACTCCCCCTGCCCGCTCTTAACCCCCACGCGCTCGTGACGGCGCGGTAGTACCGTGGGTCATCGTGGTAGTACCGCCCGGGCGGAAGTACCGCACACATGGTGGTCGCTCTTCCAGCGGTAGTAAAAAAATTCCGCCACGATGGAAGCATTAGTACCGTGCCTGGGACGCAGCTGTGCGCACAGGAGCAACCCATCTCCAGCGGTAGTACCGTGGCTTGCCACAGTAGTACCGTAAACCCAAGAAAGTTCATGTTTCGACAAAAACAGAAAAACATGGCCTTTGCAATGCAAACTTCAAGCAACCGGGCACGCAAACGAGCACACACACGAGGCAACTCAAACACAAACACGTCTCAAAAGAAGGCAAAAGACAACGAGGACCAAACATGAACCAAAACCTCTCAAAGAGAGAGGGCGGTGGCCGAAGCCACCTATGTTTGAGTCAATTGGTATGGCACCGCGAAGAATTATCCTTGGGCCCATGACCAAATCTCGTCTTTGAAGCACAAGTACCATCAAAAATGGCTAATGTGAAAGAGTTGATCAATTTATGCATAATGGGGGGAGGGAGAGTTCATTGACAGAACAACACTCCCCCTATGTCGATGCCTACACCTAAACAAGACATCAAGATGAGTATGGTGGGGTGTGCAAAGGTTCAAGCCACATTGCTCAAGTCAATGATATTTAGCTCATGCCTTAACTCGCGAAATCTTGCTTCATCCAAGGGCTTCATGAAAATATCTAAAAGGTTATCATGAGTGTTGACATAGTTGAGCTCGATCTCCCCTCGCCTAATGTGATCCCGGATGAAGTGATGCCGAATCTCAATATGCTTCGTCTTGAAGTGTTGCACTGGGTTGAGAGAAATCTTGATGGCACTTTCAGTGTCACACCAAAGAGGCACCTTGTCACAAATGACACCGTAATCCTTTAAAGTTTGCCTCATCCATAGAAGTTGAGCACAACAACTACCGGCGGCCACATACTCCGCTTCGGTGGACGAGAGAGACACACAACTTTGCTTCTTAGAAGACCAACTCACCAAAGAGCAACCAAGAAATTGGCACCCTCCGGAAGTTGACTTCCTATCCACTTTGTCTCCCGCCCAATCCGAGTCCGAAAAGCCCACAAGGTTGAAGTTTGCTCCTCTTGGGTACCATAAGCCAAAGTTTGGGGTATGAGCCAAATATCGAAAGATTCGCTTGACCGCCACATAGTGGCATCCCTTAGGTGCGGCTTGAAACCATGCACAAATTCCCACACTCAACATGATATCCGGTCTAGATGCACAAAGGTAAAGCAAGGAGCCAATCATGGAGCGATATACCTTTTGATCCACCGCTTTACCATTGGGATCTATGTCAAGTTGGCATTTGACGGGCATTGGAGTGGAAGCCGGCTTGACATCACTTAGCTTGAATCTCTTGAGCATGTCTTGAGTGTATTTGGCTTGGTTGATGAAGGTTCCTTCTCTTCTTGTTGCTTGATTTCGAACCCGAGAAAGAACTTCAACTCTCCCATCATGGACATCTTGAACTTCGAGGTCATGAGAGCGGGAAAATTCCTCATTGAAAGCTTTGTTAGGAGAACCAAAGATAATATCATCAACATATAGTTGGCATACAAACAACTCCCCTTTGACCTTCTTAGTAAAAAGAGTGGGGTCGATTTTCCCAATTTCAAACCCACGATCTTGCAACAACTCGGTAAGGTGCTCATACCACGCACGTGGGGCTTGTTTAAGGCCATATAGTGCCTTATCGAGTTGGTACACATGATTCGGGGAAATCGGGATCCTCAAACCCCGGGGGTTGTTTGACATACACCAACTCATTAATAGGACCATTAAGAAAAGCACTCTTCACATCCATTTGTTGCAACTTGAAGTTATGATGAGAAGCATAAGCAATCAACAAACGAATAGATTCAAGGCGAGCAACGGGAGCAAAGGTTTCACCGTAGTCGATACCCTCGACTTGGGAGTAGCCTTGTGCTACCAAACGAGCCTTGTTGCGAATGATAATTCCATGAGCATCTTGCTTGTTCTTGAATATCCACTTGGTTCCAATGACATTATGGTTCCCCGTTGGCCTTGGCACCAATCTCCACACCTTGTTGTGCTCGAAGATGTTGAGTTCTTCATGCATGCACTACTGCAGGATGCTGCTAACGCGACACTACGATCAGAGACCCTTTGATGAAACTATGTGGGATGCAATAATCGCAAACGGTGCAAAACATTTGTGATGATGGATGAATCAAACACGGTTCAGATTTTAGTTGCGTGTGAGATGCAGGGCATACGGTTCAGTTCAATTAATTGTTTGCGATGAGGAGGAACAAAAGAAATGGGTAGCCGAATGAAGGTGTGTGCTATATACAACATACGGTTCACTCGGATGAACTGTTTGTGATTAGGCAACACAAAATAAACGGTCAGCCAGATCAAGGTGTATCCGATATACGGCATGCGGTTCACTCGGATGAACTGTTTGTGTTGAGACAAGAGAACAGAAACCGTTAAATATAACAAGATGTGTGTGATATGCGGCAAACAGGTATGTAATCAGAAATGTGTGCGAAGACCGATAATAACAAAGACGGTTTCTGCTAATATGACGTGTGTGTTGTGCGATGGGATTGCATACAGAACATTAACACACACACACACACACTTATAAGGACATGGTTGCAGGGACGACCAGGGAGTCCTTCTTCGTGCTGCCCTAGACCCTGTAGTGCTCAAGGATTTTGACAAGGTTCTCGCAGGCCAAGCCCATAACACTGAGCGCTTTTACATCGTCGGTGGTTTCCATCGTGGAAAACTTGTAGTCGATGATGTTGACAAACCTGTTGAAACGGTCGCAAGGCTCTGTGGCCTTGTAGTAGTGGTAGATGAGGACATGATGGCACACGCACAACTGGGCGACAACAACCTTCTGATCTACGCCGGGACGACCGGCGGTGTACTGGAGGTCGATGATACGTCTCTGCCGTGTCTACTTTTCCAAACACTTTTGCCCTTGTTTTGGACTCTAACTTGCATGATTTGAATGGAACTAACCCAGACTGACGCTGTTTTCAGCAGAATTGCCATGGTGTTATTTTTGTGCAGAAATAAAAGTTCTCGGAATGACTTGAAAATCAACGGAGAATTATTTTGGAATATATAAAAAATACTGGAAGAAGGATCCACGTCAGGGGGCCACACCCTGTCCACGAGGGTGGGGGCGCGCCCTACCCCCCTGGGCGCGCCGCCTTGCCTCATGGGCCCCCTGATGCTCCACCAACCTCAACCTTGACTCCATATATTCACTTTCAGGGAGAAAAAAACCAGAGAGAAGGATCCATCATGTTTTACGATACGGAGCCGCTGCCAAGCCCTAAACTCTCTCGGGAGGGCTGATCTGGAGTCCGTTCGGGGCTCCGGAGAGGGGAATCCGTCGCCATCGTCATCATCAACCTTCTTCCATCACCAATTTCATGATGCTCACCACCGTGTGTGAGTAATTCCATCATAGGCTTGCTGGACGGTGATGGGTTGGATTATATTTATCATGTAATCGAGTTAGTTTTGTTAGGGTTTGATCCCTAGTATCCACTATGTTCTGAGATTGATGTTGCTATGACTTTGATATGCTTAATGCTTGTCACTAGGGCCCGAGTGCCATGATTTCAGATCTGAACCAATTATGTTTTCATCAATATATGAGAGTTCTTGATCCGATCTTGCAAGTCTATAGTCACCTATTATGTGTTATGATCCGTTAACCCCGAAGTGACAATAATTGGGATACTTACCGGTGATGACCGTAGTTTGAGGAGTCCATGTATTCACTATGTGTTAATGCTTTGGTCCGTACTCTATTAAAATGAGGGCTTAATATCCCTTAGTTTCCATTAGGACCCCGCTGCCACAGGAGGGTAGGACAAAAGATGTCATGCAAGTTCTTTTCCGTAAGCAAGTATGAACTGGAGCTAGTTCTGCGTCACTGTCGGTGTCAAAACCAGCGGATCTCGGGTAGGGGGTCCCAAACTGTGCGTCTAAGGCGGATGGTAACAGGAGGCGGGAGACACGATGTTTACCCAGGTTTGGGCCCTCTCGATGGAGGTAATACCCTACTTCCTGCTTGATTGATCTTGATGATATGAGTATTACAAGAGTTGATCTACCACGATATTGTAGAGGCTAAACCCTAGAAGCTAGCCTATGGTATGATTGTTGTTGTCCTATCGGCTAAAACCTCTGGTTTATATAGACACCGGAGGGGGCTAGGGTTACACAGAGTCGGTTACAAGGGAGGAGATCTACATATCCGAACGGCCAAGCTTGCCTTCCAAGCAAAGGAGAGTCCCACCTGGACAAGGGACGAAGTCTTCAATCTTGTATATTCATAGTCCAACAGTCCGGCCAAGGGATATAGTCCGACTGTCGGAGGACCCCCTAATACAGACTCCCTCAGTCACCCTAGGTTATGACTATTACATGATCGATCGCATCCGGCATAATTCTCCATCACCGATCCATGCCTACGAGCTTTTCCATATATTGTTCTTCGCTTATTTACTTTTCCGTTGCTACTGTTACAATCACTACAAAACCAAAAATACCAAAAATTACTTTATCACTACTACCAACATTACTTTTACTACGTTACCTTTTGTTACCGTTACCACTACTATCATATTACTTTGCTACTAAATACTTTGCTGCAGATATTAAGTTTCCAGGTGTGGTTGAATTGACAACTCAACTGCTAATACTTGAGAATATTCTTTGGCTCCCCTTGTGTCGAATCAATAAATTTGGGTTGAATACTCTACCCTCGAAAACTGTTGCGATCCCCTATACTTGTGGGTTATCAAGACATTTTCTGGCGCCGTTGCCGGGGAGCATAGCTCTATTCTTTGAGTCACTTGGGATTTATATCTGCTTATCATTATGAAGAACTTGAAAGATCAAAGAACCAAGATTTTTCCCTCAACTACGAGGGGAGGTAAGGAACTGCCATCTAGCTCTGCACTTGATTCACCTTCTGTTTTGAGTACTTGCGACACCTAAACCTGCTTCTGCTATTAATTCTGATATGTCGCATGTTATTGATGATGCCACTTCTGCTATGCATGATACTTATGATGAAACTACTTCTATGCTTGATACTACTGTGCCACTTGGTGAATTTCTTGATGAACAACTTGCTAGGGCTAGAGAGAATGAAATTATTGAAACTGATAATATTGATGATGAAGATTCTCCCCCTAGATATGAATTGCCTGTTGTTCCTGAGGGTTATGTTATGGATGAAGAAACTGCTAGAGACTTTCTTGCTTGCAATGATAGAAGTGATCTTAAGAAATTATTAGCTAAGCTGAAAGAAAAATCTCTGAATGCTAGAATGAAATATGATCCTGCTTATGCTACTTCACCTATCTTTGTTACTGATAAGGATTATGATTTCTGTTGATCCTGAGTTAATTACTTTGGTTGAATCTGATCCTTTCTATGGCTATGAATCTGAAACTGTTGTGGCACATCTTACTAAATTAAATGATATAGCTACCCTGTTCACTAATGATGAGAAAACTCGCTACTATTATATCCTTAAATTATTTCCGTTCTCATTAAAGGGTGATGCTAAGATATGGTTTAATTCTCTTGATCCTGGTTGTGTGCGTAGTCCCCAGGATATGATTTACTACTTCTCTGCTAAATATTTCCCCGCTCATAAGAAACAAGCTGCTTTAAGGGAAATATATAATTTTGTGCAAATTGAAGAAGAGAGTCTCCCACAAGCTTGGGGGAGGCTTCTCCAATTACTTAATGCTTTGCCTGATCATCCTCTCAAGAAAAATGAAATACTTGATATCTTTTATAATGGACTAACCGATGCTTCCAGAGATTACCTGGATAGTTGTGCTGGTTGTGTTTTCAGGGAAAGAACATTGATCAAGCTGAAATTGCTATTGAATAATATGTTGACTAATGAAAATAATTGGACACTTCCTGAACCAACTCCTAAGCCAACTCCGAAGAAAAGGGGTATTCTATTTCTCAGTCCTGAAGATATGCAAGAGGCAAAGAAATCTATGAAAGAAAAAGGTATTAAAAGCTGAAGATGTTAAGAATTTACCTCCTATGAAGAAATACATGGTCTTAATTCATCACCTATTGAAGAAACACATGGTCTTGATAACCCGACACAGGTAGTAAAGGTAAATTCTCTCTATAGATTTGATGAAGGTGATATTCCTCGTAATAAGTCTGCTAGCCAATGCTTAGATGAGTTTGATAATTTTATTGTTAAACAAGAAAACTTCAATGCTTATGTTGGTAGACAATTGAAACATAATGCTTACATGATTGAACACTTGAGTGATTATATGGCTAGTGTTAAAGGTGAACTTAAACTTATTAGTAAACATGCTTCTATGGTTACCACTCAAGTAGAACAAGTACTTAAAGCTCAGAATGATTTGCTCAATGAATTGAATAGTAAAAATAATGACTTTGCTGTTAGAGTTGCAACTAGAGGAGGTAAAGTGACTCAGGAACCTTTGTATCCTGAGGGCCACCCTAAGAGAATTGAGCAGATTCTCAGAGAAATAATGTTGATGCACCTAGTCCTTCTAAGAGAAGAAAAAGAAAAATGATAGGACTTTGCATGCTTCTAGTGAACCTTGTTGACACACCTGAGAATCCCAATGATATTTCTATTTCTGATGCTGAAACACAATCTGGTAATGAACATGAACCTAGTGATAATGTTAATGATGATGTTCATGTTGATGCTCAACCTAGCAATGACAATGATGTAGAGATTGAACCTGCTTGATCTTGATAACCCACAATCAAAGAATCAACGTTATGATAAGAGAGACTTTGTTGCTAGGAAGCACAATAAAGAAAGAGAACCATGGGTTCAGAAACCCATGCCCTTTCCTCCTAAACCATCCAAGAAAAAGGATGATGAGGATTTTGAGCGCTTTGCTGAAATGATTAGACCTATCTTTTTGCGTATGCGTTTGACTGATATGCTTAAAATGAATCCTTATGCTAAATATGAAAATATTGTTACTAATAAAGAAAGATACCGGAAGCTGAAATTTCCACCATGCTTGCTAATTATACTTTTAAGGGTGGAATACCAAAGAAACATTGGAGATCCAGGAGTACCAACTATACCATGCTCCATTAAAAGAAACTATGTTAAAACTGCTTTATGTGATCTTGGAGCCGGTGTTAGTGTTATGCCTCTCTCTTTATATCGTAGACTTGATTTGAATAAGTTGACACCTACTGAAATATCTTTGCAAATGGCTGATAAATCAACTGCTATACCTGTCGGTATTTGTGAGGATGTGCCTGTTGTGGTTGCAAACGTTACTATTTTAACGGACTTTGTTATTCTTGATATTCCCGAGGACGATAGTATGTCTATTATTCTTGGAAGACCCTTTTTGAATACTGCAGGGGCTGTTATTGATTGCACAAAGGCAATGTCACTTTTCATGTTAATGGTAATGAGCATACGGTACACTTTCCTGAGGAAACAACCTCAAGTCCATAGTATCAATTCTATTGGAAAAATTTCAACAATTACTATTGGAGGTTTTGAATTTCCTCTTCCTTACTGTCAAGAAGAAATATATTATTATTGTTGGGATGTGAATATCCCCGTTGAGGTAACCTAGTGTTATTCGAAAATTCTCCGGTTTCATGTTATTCGAAATGAGTTTGTTAACAAAGACCTAATCAACCTTGTTAGTGGATTCCTTTTGATGGCATGAGATGGATGAATTTAGAAAACACAACTCTCTGTACCCTCTTTTTACTTTCTGTTATTTATATTAAATAAAGAAAAAATAGTATCTTTTCTTGTCAGTTTTCTGAATTATCAATGCAATGAAAAAATACCCCTAAAAAAGTTCTCCAAATGCCCTGAAAATTTAAAATATGATTTTTTCTAGAATATTTGAGAATATCTGGCACTAAGAACACAGCAGGGGGCAAGCACCTGGCCACGAGGGTCCAGGGCACGCCCCCTACCTCGTGGACCGCCATGGTGGTCCCC
The DNA here is from genome assembly GCF_003073215.2 of Triticum urartu. Lineage (NCBI taxonomy): Eukaryota > Viridiplantae > Streptophyta > Magnoliopsida > Poales > Poaceae > Triticum > Triticum urartu. The sequence continues at coordinate 295,911,575 of NC_053024.1, read as the reverse complement.
TCCACTTATTCCAGCTACCACACACTCCTTCTTCCTCCCAAAAAATCACCAACCAGCTCAACCCCGAGTTCAAGCTCATCTTGCTGCCATTTCGATCTCCTAGCTCAAAGTTTTCCATTCACAAAACTGCTTTGGGGGATTGTTCTTGGTATGTGACGACCTCCAATGGTCCAATTAGTTTTTGTTCTAGTGCTTTATTCATTGCAAATTTTTGCTGCTTAGGTGACCCTGTTCTTGAGCTTGCATGTCAAATTTATGTGGTCCAAGTAGTTTTATGCATGATATTGCCTCTAGGCACTTGTATGGAGTAGTTGCTATCAATATTGTTGAGTTTGGTTCACTTTTATTTTGAAGTTACTAAAAATTCAGAATTTTTCAATAGGAAGAAATATGTTTAGGAAAATGTACCAAGATGGTTCTTCAAGAAAGCAAGGACCGAGGCCCGCCAATACGCGATGCGGACGAGGAACCACCAAGGGAGTGCTCAAGTGCGGACCTTGTGAAGAAGGCCGTCAGAGGAACTTTCATGTTCGAGCAGGAATCAAGGAGGAATTTGATGCATGTGCGTAATGCTGATCTGGAGAGCTTCGAGGCAGATAAGTGCCGTCAATACCTCTATTTAACTGATTCATTTGTGAGATGGTTTAAATTTTCATCATCACGCAATTCTCAAACCGTCCTGTTCGATCTTTATGAGAAATCTTATACCATGGACTTAGAAGATTTTAACACTACTTGTAAACTCACACAGTGGGGTAACGTTAGTGAACCTCGCAAATCGGAACTTAGAGTTTTTCTTGCTAGTATTACAAGTGGGGAATCTAGAGATGTAACACAAGCAACCATAGGGAGCATTCATTTTCCTGCTATACATTATGCTCTCTTCCACTACTAGGGAAAACCTTATACACAGAACTTTAGCAGTAAGCGTGGGTCAAAGAAGCACGCTGGTGCTAAGTAGCAGTAGCGTGCCTGTGCGAACCGCGCTGTAGATTAAGAGTTTTAGCAGTAGCTCGCTCTTGTTCTAAACATGTTACTACTAAAATTCCCACGACTTAGCCGATAGGCTACACATAGTAGTAGCGACCTATATCGAACCGCACTACCGCTACTTTCTTTGTAGCAGCGCGTTTTAATCTGAACTCGCTACTGCTAAAGGATATAAAATTAAATGGAAAGCAACATATAAAGGTAATGAAAATGAAAGAAATAGAATAAGGTGAAAGGAAAAAAAAATGTGAAGAAAACTAAATGAAAAAGGGGGAAAAAGAGAAAGGGAGTAGTATCCCAGAACGCGCTGTAGCTAACATAGCAGTAGCACGCTTTCTGGAACGCGCTATTGCTACTTCTGACTTAACCACGGGGTTCGTCCTTCACCCACGGCCACCTTCCCCCAAATCCAGCCCTCCCCTCTCGCCGCCGCTGTCGCCCATTGGCCGCCGCGCGCTCTCCGCACACCCTCTACGCCGCCCCCGACCCCAGATTCAACGCCGCCCCCGCCCCCGACCTCAACGGCCCGGACGCCGCCCCCGACCGACCTCGACGCCGCCATCCGCCGCGCGCCCGAGCCCCGACCCCGACCTCGACGCCGCCTGCCCCTCCCTCGTCGCAGGCACCCGAGGTGAGCACGCCTGCTCCTCCCTCTCCCCTACCTCTGCCTAGGGTTTCTTTATATTTTAGTTGCATCAAATTAGTTAGGGTTCATGTAAGGGTGGAAACGAATCGGATGCGGATGCGGCTCAAATGAGTTAGGGTTCATGTAAGGGTGGAAACGAATCAAATTTCTAAGATGAATCATAAAACGAGTAAAATTTGACCACTTATTTCACTTTATAGTTGGATAATTGGAATATCCGCTACCACTTTCCACCCCTAGCTTCATCAAATTAGATGGTAATTAGGGCAGTAGTTCCTAGGTACTAATTAGTTAGTAAGAACTAGGTACTAATTAGGTACTAGTTTATTTTTATTTATAGTAAGTTTATTTTTAATAAGAACTAGTTGAATTAATAGAACTAGTTAGTAAGAACTTGTTGCTATTTTTTTAGTTAAAGCAATTTTTCCCGCATCGACGTGGACGATGCCTATCCCGCATCCTCGTCGTCGAGTCGGCGGAGGACGACACCTGCTTGACCAGATGGGCCATGTCCGGGACTGGGCTCCGCCGGGGTGGTACTGGGAGGCGCTACCTACCGGGGGGCGCAGGTTGGTGAGGAGCCAGCCTGTCGTTGACCCGAACCTTCTTTGGTGGCGGTCGCGTGGGCCAGTGACGGTCCAGAGGCTCGAGGACTCCGCGGAGGTGGTGCGTCACCGTGTCAGTGAGGAGGACGCGCACGTCCGTCGCTACTTGTTTGCGTTGGAGCACAGGTTCTCCAATACCTGGCAGGTTCTCCAGGGATCTCACTGGAGCTATGATCCCGTGATGGTTCCTTCTCTGTGGGTGTCCACCGCCCGCGCCGATACCCGTCGTGTGCTAGGGTTTTAGTTGTATTAGTGATGTTATATGTATGACACTATTCGGGATGTATTAGTGATAATATTCGACGATGTATGGATGCATGAGATGATTTACTTTTGCTTATTGAATGCATGCTAATTTGAGTCCTATAAGATATTTTGAAATGTATATCTTGTGTTGCTCAAATAGGATATGTGCTTGCCCAAGTGGCCGGTCATGTTTGCAGGTTACACCTCCGAGTGGCCTATGTTTTGCCGGAGTGTTGATTCATTTCCGTTCCGGCAAATTTCAGGCGCTCGATATGTCCTATTTTAGCAAAGGTCATGCCGGATTTTTCCGTGAATTTTGGCATGACTTGTGCCAGAATATGTAGGAAATATCGAGTGCCCCGGATTTGTGTGTTGAGTATCCTGGTAGTTGTCTTCGATCGATTTTCAATTAATGTTTTAACTATGAACATAGGAAATGTCTGACGACGAAAAGGATTTCGGTATTTGCAAATACTGTGAAGACGAGCGCGGCCTGTGCGACGGAATCTTCCTAGATGATGATAGGCGCTTCAGCATCAAGCTGGACGAGAACTTCGAAGTGGATACAGTAAGTCACAACACAAGTCTTTTTTCGTAATTAAGCATGACATTTGCTTCATTTGCTTCAACTTATAATTTAAGCATGACAAGTCTTTTTTTACTATTCTACTAGCGTATCCCCTGCCATGCAAGAGTTTTTGTATTGGATAAGATAGGTTTCAGTCGTACTATGGAGGAAAAGAAAGTTTACTTGAAGACCGAGCATGGTTATATTTTCCACGCAAAATTATACAATTCAGACGACTACACCTATTTTGGATGCAAAACATGGCGAGCACTATGCAAGACTTATGCATTTGAGCCTGATATGGTTATCACCTTTGATATTCGTCCGGAAGATGATATTGAAGGTAATACCGACATCTGGGTCGATGTGCAGACGCCTCCAGTTATACCATTATGTAAGTTTCTCAACCATATTTATGTCTTTGATATTGTTTATTCAAAAATAGTTGACAACTAATTTGTATTGTCAGCTTATTTCGGTGCAAGCAAACATGTCCAGCGCTTGGTAGACAGGACCTACTACTGTCCCGAGGCTGAACTAAACTGCGAGGAGCTAAGTCATTATGTTTCATGGCTTGAGGATCTTGATACTGTCAAGACAAATTTTCTTCCTGCATTTAGAAATGTTAGTACTGAAAACGTGCGACCAATAGTGTTCGTAATGAACTACGGTCACATCTATTTAGGAAGGATGGTAAGATTTTTACTATTTGTCCTCAGTGCATCTTTTCCATACATTATTTTTGAAGCTAAACTTCATTGCTAAGTATGTTACCATACGATGTTCTTCAACAGGGACTCCCGATGAATGTTGTGCCTTATGGGATCGAGACTAAAGGTACCATGAGTATTATTAGCTTACGGCCAAGATATCCTACAGATTACTTTAGTGCATTCAAGATTAGCGACGATGCTTAATAGTGCAAGACTGGACCAAATGTGTGATGGAGAAGCGCAGAGAAGTACTAGGGGGCAGCAAACAGATGCGCTACCCACGATTAGGAGACAGGTTCATCTGCATGCTCCAACTTGATCAAGGAGGAGAGCTACACATGTTTTATGTTATTTTACCTAAGAGAGAGCAGCAGGAGTGATTAGCTAGCTAGAAATGAGTTTGAGGATGATGATGTGCTACACTATTACTATGATGATAAAATAGCTAGTGTTGGTGGTAATGACTATGATGATTATTATTAGCTAGTGTTAGTGGTGATTAAATAAATACTGTTGGTGGTAATGACTATGATGATGATTAAATAGCTTGTGCTGGCGGATTAGATTCAAGTGGAGGCAACATGTGGTGCACATCGAAAGTACTACTAGTCCAAACTGATCAAGTTTGGATTAGTAGTATACTTTTGACATGCACCAGATATTGCCTCCACTTGAACCTAATCCACCTTCATTTGACACACTGTTATGGACATAATGATGTAAACCTCATAACTGGTATTGTACCAATATTTGTACGATGGCGCATAAGTACACTAAAAATAAAAAATAAAAAATAAAAAAGAATACTAGTAGCGATGGAGAGAAAACACACTGCCAATAGTTACATTAGCAGTAGCGTGGGAGTGAACAAACGCTGCAGCTATTTGTCCTAGCAGTAGCGCGTGCGGGCACGCGTTACTGCTAAGCAATGGCTGTAGCACCTTATTAGTAGCGCGCCTACCCACGCTACTAGTGAGCACAAAACCAGCACTACTGCTAGGGTTTTGCTCTCTTCATAGGAAGATGCATAAATGGTAAGGAGATGAAGCATGTCACATGTGTGTACCTGATCTTAGCGTTCTCAGGAGCGCTGTTTTAGGAGATAAACAATACAACTTGGGGGCTATTGTTGCACGTAGGTTGCATAATAATCGTATTCATGGAGATTTCTTTGGTGGAATTTATGCAACTCGTATAGCTAACTTTCTTGAGATACCCATACGTGGAGATGATATTGAGTTGCCTCCTTCTTATCTAGATTATGATGCTATGGTTCGTCATCAGTTTGTTGAGAGGAACGATCAGTTCCTCTAGTACCGACTAATCTTTGACAGACGACGCACCTATCACGTCGCTCTCCCTGCTCCTACTTTCTTTGACTTTCAGGCAAAGGGAGATATGTTATAACCAGGGAGGAGGCGACCGAGTACGAGAGGAGGGCAGAGACAGCTCGCCTCCAAGCTGCAGCTCATCAGGCAATTGCCGCTGCATCTCAGTACGACCCCAGCTACAACTTTGGATATCCGCCAGGCCAGCCGTGGCCATAGACCAACTTAGGCCAAAAGCCTAAGCTTGGGGGAGTACGTATTTCTCACCGACATTACATTCATGTTCACACACTCATGCTAGTTGTCGGTGCTCATACTTTTTCATTGTATATCCATGCTAGTTTATTTTCCTTTTATGATTTCTTCTTGTGTGTTTGAAAAACCTTAAGAAAAACCAAAAAAATTAGTTGTAGCTTTTAGCTTAGTTTACTTTCCATGCCTGTAGTAGTAGTAATTAAAAAGAAAACCCAAAAATCTCGTTCTTCTTTTGCTTGTTGGGAGCTTTCCCGTGTAAATAGTTTTATTTCTTTCTTGTTCTTTGGGGGTCGAGAGGAGAAGACCATAATGAAAATGTTGAGTGGCTCTTATATGCATTATTGTTGATCTAACAAAGAGCCCATATTACCTTGTCTTCTCTCTTGAATTGAATGCTTGCAGATTCCAGCTTAGTCCAATGCACATGCACTATTATTATTATCCACACTATTCGGTCGTGCAAGTGAAAGGCAATAATGATGATTATATGATGAACTTATTGAGATGAGAAAAGCTGGTATGAACTCGACCTCTCTTGTTTTTGTAAATATGATTAGTTCATCGTTCCTGATTCAGCCTATTATGAAAGAAACATGTTTGCAATGACAATTAGAGATTAGTTGCTTATGCCATGCTTAATTAGCTAGGAGCTTATAATGGTTTACCTTGCGTGCCAACATGCTATTAAAATGGTTGTGATGTGGTATGATAGGGTGGTATCCTCTTTTGAATGATTCGAGTGGCTTGACTTGGCACATGTTCACGCATGTAGTTGAAACAAAATCAACATAGCCTCTACGATATTTATGTTCATGGTGCATTATATCCTACTCATGCTTGCATTCGGTGTTGATTAATTTTAATGCATGTTCATGACTGTTGTCGCTCTCTAGCTGGTCGCTTCCCAGTCTTTTCTAGCCTTCACTTGTACTAAGCGGGAATACTGCTTGTGCATCCAATTCCATAAACCCCAAAGTTATTCCATATGAGTCCACCATACCTACCTATATACGGTATCTACCTGCCGTTCCAAGTAAATTTGTATGTGCCAAACTCTAAACCTTCAAATAAACATTCTGTTTTGTATGCTCGAATAGCTCATGTATCAACTAGGGCTGTCTGTATCTTCCATGCTAGGCGGGTTATTCTCAAGAGGAGTGGACTCCGCTCCTCACTCACAAGAAAATGGCTGGTCACCGGGATGCCCAGTCCCATGCTTTATGCAAATCAAATCAAAATAACTGCAAACAAAACTCCCCCGGACTCTTGTTAGTTGGAGGCACTCGTTGTTTCGAGCAAGCCATGGATTGATGCTTGTTGGTGGAGGGGGAGTATAAACTTTACCATTCTGTTTGGGAACCGCCTATAATGTGTGTAGCATGGAAGATATCGAGATCTCTCGGTTGTTATGTTGACAATGAAAGTATACCGCTCAAAATATTATTCATATCTATTTCAAAACCGAGCTCTGGCACCTCTACAAATCCCTGCTTCCCTCTAGAAGGGCCTATCTATTTACTTTTATGTTGAGTCATCATCCTCTTATTAAAAAGCACCAGTTGGAGAGCACCGCTGTCATTTGCATCCATTACTGTTAGTTTACATTGAGTATGACTTGACTGGATCTCTTTTACCATGAATTACAATGTCTAGTCAGTCCTTGATCTTTAAAGGTGCTCTGCATTTATGTTTTGCGGTCTCAGAAAGGGCTAGCGAGATACCATCTTGTTATATCATATCATGATTGTTTTGAGAAAGTGTTGTCATCCGAGATTTATTATTATTGCTCGCTAGTTGATTATGCCATTGATATGAGTAAACATGAGACCTAAGTTATTGTGAATATGGTTAGTTCATAATCTTTGCTGAAAACTTGAATGGCTTTACATATTTACAAAGAGCAAACAGAGTTTGTAAAAGTTTTTCTTTACGCTCT
>NC_053024.1:295889951-295903288 GCF_003073215.2 Triticum urartu | reverse complement strand
GAAGGCTTCTCGAAGCCTGTCTATCTACATAGGGCCCTCCATGGCCAGGATCACCACCTGGGTGGCTAGTCACTCGTCGACATCAAGGTCTACATAAAACACATCGGAGGGGGCGGTGTTGTCATCTGAAAACAATAAATAAGCAAACATGAGTACAAGGTACACAGCAAGTCTTACATCAGAACCTACTATACATGCTCATTCTCAAGAAGGTGGTGGGGTTATTGCAGCAAGCCAGCTTTGACTCTTGGCTAAGCTATCCTACGGAACTCCACTAGTAAAATAGTTTTCGCACATGAGTCCACTACTCACCAACACAATACTCCACCGGGGATCCTCCCTCCTCATCCTACAAGAGGGCCATCCTCGGTACTCACACTTATCTTGAGTCTTTTAGTAGTATCCATTAACTTGTCTATGAACTGTATAGGTAACCAACTAGTCCTTTACCGTGGACGCGGCTATTCGAATAGTTTTATACCCTGCAGGGATGTACTTCGTCACACATGTTTCCACCACTTAGCGTCTGCACACGACATGTGCTCGGTAGACTTCAAGTGAAAACCGACGTGGGTGTAGACCACGACCTGACTAACCTCACAAGTCTCTAGTCCAGGTTTATCGCCTATTCAGGTTCCATCCACAAGGAAATCCGGCTGGGGTGTCCTCAACGGCCCCAAATGATGTGTGCAGGGTTCCCGAGACACCAAACGGGCGACTCGGTACACCGTGCCACGGTGTATCTACCGCATCATAGCCCACCCCTAGGGTCAGCGCTACGCACGACCGCCAACACATAACCTACAAACACCAGAAACTAGTTGCAACTCCTGGACAGAGGACGAGATGGGTCAGTAAGTCGAGCGGGGTCGTATTTTAGGGCCCAATGTGTGGTAGTAACTGAATCTTAAATCACGCATACAAATCTCAGTTCTTATGGACGGTCTCAATGAAACAACCCACCATGTACTCTTACATGGCCTCTCATCGATACCTTTACCAAAACATGTTCAACACATCCCTCACATTACCGACATAATCATATCACTCTAGCTCATCACCCAGATGAACCAGACCTGACACAACTCTAAGCATAGCAGGCATAACAAGGTAGGAATCACATACAAGGCTCAATCAACTCCTACACATGCTAGTGGGTTTCATCTAGTTACTGTGGCAATGACAGGTCATGCAGAGGATAAGGGTTCAACTACCGTAGCACACAATAGTTTGAATCGCGTTGTCTTAATGCAGTAAACAAGAGCAGAAGCGAGAACATGGGTTGTATCGGAATGATCAATGGGTTGCTTGCCTGTTGTAGAGGTAGTAGGGTACCGCCCTTCAGACGGATACTCGGGGTTATCCTCGGAGGTAGATCCTACCACAAAAGACACACCGAAACATAATCAACACATGGCAATATGCAACAATATGATGCATGCTATGAGATGGCAAGATGAAGGTGTCTTGGCCTAATGCAAGCTAAAACAGAAGGGGATGAACTCATTTGAATCAAAGATTCAAATATTAGCTCATTAAACATGGCCTTATTAGTGCATTACCCTATTCTGCTTAAACAGCAAGGTTAACTTGTTTTTTCATGCATGAAACCATTACAGATGGATAGATCGAATTTTTCTCATCATTTTTCATATATAAATCTTTGCATTTGGAGCTATGGTTGATTTTCTATGATTTTTAGAAGTTTTGACTATTTTTTGGAATTTTCTATACAAAAATAAATCCAGAAATTAGTTATTGCGTCAGCAGAGCGTCAGGGTGACGTCAGTGGTCAACGGGGACGTCCAGGTCAACCTGACCAGTGGGTCCCGTGTGTCAGCAGTTATTTAAACTAACTAAAATTAGTTAAAACTAATCTGGGTTAATTAGCAGAGGGGGGCCCACTTGACATAGACTCAGGGGAGTCAACCTGGGCCCACCCAGTCAAGGTCAACGGTTCAAACCCGCCAGCGTTAAGCCGCCGGCGAGGCCAGACGCGGAGGAGGGCTGCGGGTTTCGTGCTCCGGCAACCTAAATGACGGCGGAGAGCATCTACGCATAGCTGGGAGCAAGCCGCATCGAGTGGTGGCAGTGGGTGGAGCTAGGGTGGCCGGAAACGTCGCCGGCGACGACCTTGGCGGCCGCCGGAGTTCGGGCGAGGGCGGAACCGAGGCTGCGGGGCACGGCGAGGCACGTGGAATGGTGCTACGGGCTCCTGCGGGTGCGGTGAGTGCGTTGGTCGCAATGGTGTGGCCGGTGGGTGGCCGGAGACACGTCGGGTGCTCGGGTGAGCGTGGTACGATGCACATGGTGCAGGAGGGGGTTAATGGAGAGGGGGAGGACGGAGCTGGGCTCACGGCGGTCACATAGAAATGGACGGCGCCGTCGGGGATGAGCTGGTGCGGTGGCGTCGACGGAGAGGATCTCCGGCGATGACGGAGTCGGGCAAGGTTGTTGCAGAGGCTGCGGGGCAAGCGAGCGCTCGGGGCTCGGCTTGCTCGAAGGAGTGGAGGGCGGCGGAGCTTCTGGACACGGTGGCTCGGTGCGGGGACGACGGAGGGCGCGACTACGGCGGAGAGACGGTGACAGGTGCGTCGGCCATGGTGCGGGAGAGCGAGGAAGAGAGACAGAGGGGCGTGTGAGGTGTCCGCGGGGTTGGGGCGGCGACGTGGAGCCTATCCAGCGTCCAGGCGCGTGACGCGGCAAGCTGCTGGCGCCGTGGCGAGCTCACGCTCGCCGGCGTTAGCTCTCTGCCTGCCTGGCGGGGACGAAGCAGCTGGCTAGCATGGGCCAGCACAGCGCTGGGCCGCCAGGTGGGCCGGCTGATGGGCTGCGGCCAGGTAAGTTCTCTCCCTCTCTTTTAATTTCTGTTTTCTATTTTTATTTATTCTGTAACTTTAGGACTTTATTAGAAATACTAAAACGTTTCCAAAAATCCTGAAAATAATTGTGGGCTCTGTTTGGAATATGTCCAACAGCCCACACTTATTTCCAGAATTATTTGAGCATTTAAATTATTTTATAGCATTTAAATGCCCAAATTCAAATACTTCTGATTTAATTCAATGACCTTCTGTTCACCTAGAAAATTGTGCACCAATTTTGCCAGAGGTTCTAACCCAAGACAAAGAGAGTGAACTTTTTAGAAGGGCATTTCAGGTTCATTGAAAATAATTTTAGTAAACCCTAGTTGTTTCCAGGGGGGTGCTGGGAGTTCTGTCTTCCCCATTTCAAATTTAAGAGGAATTTAAACATGATGCACAGTCTAATGCTTGAACTAACTAGGGTGTGACAACTCAACCCCACTCAAAAGAATCTCGTCCCGAGATTTAGGATCCTTCGGAAAGAAGGTGGGGTACTCGAGTCGAAAACGATCCTCCCTTTCCCAAGTGGCTTCTTTCTCAGAATGGTGTGACCATTGAACCTTGAGAAACTTGATGTTATGGCGTCGAGTAGTACGCTCGGCTTGATCAAGGATACAAACGGGATATTCCCGATATGAGAGGTTATCTTGTAGATCAAGCGTCTCGTGGTCCACTGCACGGATAGGATCCGCGAAGCAACGCCTGAGTTGAGAAACGTGGAAGACATCATGAACTCTGGAAAGATGCAAAGGTAGTTCCAATTGGTAGGCAACTTCTCCTCGTTTGGCAAGAATGCGAAAAGGTCTGATGTAACGAGGAGCCAATTTGCCTTTGATACCGAAACGATGGGTTCCCTTTAACAGAGTAACCCGAAGGTAAGGCTTCTCGCCGACTTCATAAGTCATAGGCTTATGTTTACGATCATAATGACTCTTTTGACGAGATTGGGCTGTTTTCAATTTCTCATGAATAACGCGAACCTATTCTTCTGCTTCCTGAATCATATCTGGGCCAAAGAGTTGTCTTTCCCCGGTTTCTGACCAGTTAAGAGGCGTTTGACATTTTCGTCCATAGAGAACTTCGAAAGGAGCCTTGCCCAAGCTAGCTTGATAACTATTGTTGTAAGCAAACTCCGTGAATGGAAGGCATTTCTCCCAACCCATTCCGAACGAAATGACAGAGGCTCGGAGCATATCTTCCAGAATTTGATTGACTCGCTCTACTTGACCACTTGATTGAGGATGGAAGGCAGTGCTAAAGGAGAGACGAGTTCCCATAGCATTTTGGAAACTTTCCCAAAATCGAGAGGTGAAAAGACTCCCATGGTCCGAGTTAATTTCCAATGGAACACCATGAAGAGACACTATTCGGGAGATGTATCAATCGGCTAGCTGGCTAGCGGTGATACTATCACGAACAGGTAGAAAGTGGGCTACTTTGGAAAGACGGGCGATCACGATGAAGATGGCATTATTCCCTCTTTTGGTCCTGGGAAATCCAGTGATGAAATCCATACTGATTTTATCCCATTTCCACTCGGGGATAGCCAAAGGTTGAAGGGTGCCAGCAGGCCGTTGATGCTCTGCTTTAACATGACAACAAACATCGCAATTAGCAATGTATTGAGCGATTTCATCCTAGTCCACCAAAACCTCTGGCGTAGGTCTTGATACATTTTAGTACTACTGGGATGAATGGTGAGAGGGGATTCATGAGCTTCCTTAAGGATCAACTGGCGTAGATGTTGTTTCTTGGGAACCACCAAATGGTTCTCAAAGAAGACAGCACCCCGCTTATCCATGGAAAAACATTTAGCAACTCCACTAGCAATGTTTTCCTTAATCCAGGATATGCCCTTATCACGCTTCTGGGCAGCTAAGATTTGATCCATAAGGGTAGGTTTCGAGACCAGGGTGGATAGAAACCCTCGAGGAATAATGTGAAGATTAAGATTACGAAATTCCTCATGGAGAAGTGGTTGACTTTGTTGTAACATCAGGTTGTTACAATAGGACTTACGACTTAGTGCATCAGCCATGACATTGGCTTTGCCCGGGGTGTAAGTTATTTCTAAGTCGTAATCTGAGATCAACTCGACCCAACGTCTTTTCCTGAGATTCAAATCTTTTTGGGTAAAGATATATTTCAAACTTTGGTGATCGATGAAGATCTCGCAATGGTTACCGAGGAGGTAATGTCGCCAAGGTTTAAGTGCATGGACTACAGCTGCAAGCTCTAGATCATGTGTGGGATAATTTTCTTCATGTGGATGTAATTGCCGTGAAGCATAGGCAATTACCTGACAATCTTGCATGAGTATGCAACCTAGTCCTTGTCGCGAGGCGTCGCAATAGATAAGAAAGTCCTTGGAGAAATCTGGTGGTATCAGTACGGGAGCAGATGTCAGGCGTCTTTTTAGTTCCTGAAAGCTGAACTCGCACTGTGGAGTCCACTCGAACTTTTTATCTTTCTTGAGGAGTTCAGTTAGAGGTTTAGCAACCTTGGAGAAATTTTTGACGAAGCGGCGGCAATAGCTCACTAAGCCAAGGAAGCTCCGAACTTGCTTGACCATCTCAGGTGGAGTCCAATCAAGGACGGCTTGAACTCGCTCGGGATTGATAGCAATACCCTTACCAGAGATTGCATGGCCTAGATAGGTCACTTCTGGCAACCAGAATTCACACTTGGAGAATTGGGCATAGAGGCAATGCTCTCGAAGTTTCATCAATACCAGCCTTAGATGTTCGGCATGTTCCTCTTCATTCTTGGAGTAGATGAGTATGTCATCGAGGTATACTACGACGAATTTATCCAAATATTCCATAAAGACCGAGTTCATTAACCGGGAGAAGGTAGCTGGGGCATTGGTTAAACCGAAGGACATAACGGTGTACTCGTATTGGCCATAACGAGTAACAAAGGCCGTTTTGGAAATGTCCCCATTTCTGATTTTGATCTGATGGTAGCCTAACCTCAAATCCATCTTGGAAAAGACTGAGGACCCAGCGAGCTGATCATACAGATCGTTGATCCTGGGAAGCGGATACTTGTTCTTGATGCTGACCAAGTTGACAGGTCGGTAATCTACAACCATTCGATCCGTTCCATCCTTCTTCTTGACGAAGAGGACGGGGCAAGCCCAAGGAGAGGAACTAGGACGGATGAAACCCTTTTTCAAGGACTCATCGAGTTGGTTCTTAAGCTCGGCTAGTTCTAAGGGTGCCATCTTGTAGGGTCTCCTAGAAAGTGGAATGGTTCCTGGAACAAGGTCTATCACAAACTCGACATCCCTGTCAGGTGCAACACCTGGCAGTTCTTCTAGGAAGACATCCGAAAAGTCTCGAACTACCAGAACATCCTCAAGGTCTGGAAGGGGGTTGGCATTTAGGGAGTAAAGTTGGCGCTTGGCCACTTGAGTTAAGACATTGACTGTCTTGCCCTATGGGTGAGTAAGTTGAACGGTTCTAGTGGCACAATCAATCTTAGCATAATGGGCTGACATCCAGTCCATACCCAAGATGATGTTTATGTCCGAGGACTTGAGAGCTATTAAGGACGCAAGGAAGACAAGTCTATCGACAAGAATTTCGTTCCCATGGCTTACCCTAGAGGTTTGCCATTTGGAACTCGGAGTTTGATTTACCATGGAAGTGGGCATGTCACAGAATGTCTTGTTATGCAATCGAGCATAGTTCTCGGATATGAATGAATGAGATGCTCCAGTATCAAAAAGAACAGATGCCGGATGGCAGTTAACAAGGAGCGTACCAAGAACGACGTTAGGATCCTCATGAGCGTCCTCGGCTGAAACATAGTTGACATGGCCACGGGCAGTGGTGACCGGCTTGGCGTAGAATGTCTTTCCCGCTGGCTTACCACGACCAACGGACTTTCCAGTTTGATTGGGGTTGTTGTTCTGGGGACACTCCCAGCTATAGTGACCCGGCTCTCCAAACTTGAAGCATGTCATAACATTGGGGCGTGGAGCAGCATTAGCAGCGGGGCCACCATAGGGCTTGGGCAGTGCAAACTGCTGGTTGGGATGAGGCGCCTCAAAGGATGGCCTCGAGATGAACCTGGGTGGCAGTGCCGTGCTTGGGATCCATACCCGGCGCTTCTGAGCTCCAGAGCCGGATGAAGAGCCAAAATCATGGGAGTGCTTGCGTGAAGCGTCATAATCAGTCTGGCCTGTCTCAGCACTGATGGCCTTATTGACCAACTTCTGAAAGGAGGTGCACTCGTGCAGACGAAGATCGCGGCGAAGCTCAGGGCCAAGTCCCTTGCGGAACCTTGCCTGCTTCTTAGCATCAGTAGATACCTCTTCAGGGGCATAACGTGCCAGATTCCCAAATTCACGACTATATGCATCCACAGTCAATCTTCCTTGGGTGAAATTGCAAAATTCCTCCCTCTTGCGATCCATGAGACCTTCCGGAATGTGATGCTCAGGGAAAGCCTCACTGAATTCAGCCCAAGTAGTGATTTGGCCGACCGGGCGCATAGCTTCAAAGTTTTCCCACCAGAGGCTAGCAGGGCCTTCGAGATGGTAGGCAGCGTAGGTAACCTTGTCGGCTTCGGCTACGTTGGCAGAACGTAGCTTGTGGGTGATGCTGCGAAGCCAGTCATCCGCGTCGAGGGGCTCGACGGAATGGTTAAACTTTGGTGGGTACAGCTTGATAAAATCATTGATTGACACCAAATCATTTCGCGGATGGCGTGTAGTGTTCTGCTCAATCCGCTCCAGCAGGCGGTTAGTATCACGCTTGTTTCTTTCCGCCTCCAGCATTACTTCGGCCAGAGAAGGCGGGTGAGGCAGATTTTCACCCCTAGCTGCACTGGCTTCCCCCTGCTCCGGGGCAGCAGGGTTGCTGCGGGTGTTGACCATCCTAGGACAAAACAAGACAACGGTTTAGATAAGGATGGCTCAAACTTAGCAAGGAAGTGCAAAATGTAATGGATAACAAGGAATGCAGAGATGTTCATCCGTATGTCATGGTAATATAAAACTGCCATATATATACCAACGGTCATACACATCATACATAGTTTAGTACAAGCCCAGGCTACAGTACAACTGTGATGAAAGACGTTACATCTCATCGGAGGCATTCCAAGCTCCTATACATTATTTGTCTACACCTCCGGAATTGATTACACACAAAGTCATATTCCACAAGTCACGCGTGTAGCGACCCAATCCGAATGGATCAAGTCTCTGTGCTTACATGTCATCCCTGGATCGGTATGCTGACACACACAGTACTCGAAGGATTTATAACAGAGGTAAATCACATGTATAAAGTAACGTAAATACTATTACCTCAATCCAAATAGCAGAAGCAACAAGGTTGTGGATTCCCATCAACACCAACGGCAAAGTTGAGTGTAGAAATCGTAACCCTAACGTATCACTTACTCGTCGTAAGAAACCTGCAACATAAGACGTTGCAGCCCGAAACAGGTCAGTACATTGAATGTACTGGCAAATGCACACCATAGAGAAAATGAATAAAGCCTATCACTACATGCATATTTGGCTGGTGGAAAAGCTCTATGGTTATAAGGTTTTTGCGTAAAGCCAATTTTTCCCTACTGCAAAGGAATAAATTTATTTAACTATCATGGTGGTTGTTAAACATTGAGAATGGTTGACAGCATTCTCAATCCCAATTAAGTGATTAAAAACCCAACAACTTTAATTAGAAGTAACGTGATGAGATTCACATGATATTCAAGTACTAGAGACTCAAGATGTCCATAACCGGGGACACGGCTAATCATGATTAGTTTGTACACTCTGCAGAGGTTTGCGCACATTTCCCCACAAGACTCGATCGCCTCCGTTTGGTTTCTCGCACTACATGGTGTTTGAGAATCGGATGACCGAGACACAGTCTTTCAGAAGCGCTAGCACCTTACATGTGGGTAGACCGGTACACCTACTTTCCCCTACATCTGCTAGTCTACCCGTAAGAGTTCGCACGACTTAGTCAACTATGCCAGAGCCCATAATGGCTTGTGGCTGCACACGGAAGTTTCTAGCATGAAAGATCTTATGATCCCTTTGAGCCTGGGTGGCGGTCCAAAAAAACAGGCAAGTCCTGATAGACATCAGGTGCCTCAATCCACCCAGATGTGTGTTAAGTTGCCACCTTAGATAAACCATTAAAATTATCAACTCACATCTGTCATGGATATCACTCACCCAATCCACATCTACTAGCATAGCATGGCATAATAAGCAAACGTAGAAGTAACTCCCAGAGGTTTCATAATAATACAGGTGATAGGTACTACCTCATCTACTTCCCATCCCACAATTTAATTAGATCCTAATCATGCAATGTGTGAGGATTGATCTAATGCAATAAAACTGGGTTGTAGAAAAGGTATGATCAAAGTGTGAACTTGCCTGCAATGTTGATGAAGATGATTCGCACTAAAAACTCGTGATAGATCTACTCGTCACACTCCGGTCAATCTATCATAAGCAAACAATAGTAACCACACAATAAGTACTCATCTAATGCACAAGTAAAACTCGAACGAGAGAACGAACCAGAAGGTTCAACTTAAGAACTCCGGTTGCAAAGAAAGAAGGAACCGAACAAAGAAACCGAAAAGAAACGGCGGAAGAACAACTCTGTTCTAGCAAGTTGAAACTAGGTCAAATTTTACCGGGGCAAAAACTTGTTTAAGTTGGTTAGACGGAACGGCGGTTTCGAAACGAAACTCCAGACGCTTGAATCACCTGATTCCGAAAAACGAGCGAGAAGAAAGACTAGAAAGAAAATCGGATCTGAGATCGCGATCGCGGAATAAATCCGACAAGAAGAAAAAGAAGAACGGTTATACGAACGGACGTTCGTTAACCTAGAAGAATCCGGTGATCACGTTCGTTAGGACGAACGGTCCGGCGAATGGTCCAAAGGCAACTAAATCGGAGAAGAAAACGAATCCGATCTAGGGTTTCGGAGAAGAAAGGATCGAAACGAAAAATCGGAGAGAAAAACCAGAAAAGAAAACCGGAACGGTTTATTTTAAAAGAACCGAACCGCGGGGAAAAAAAGAGAGGCGCGGGGCTACCTCCGGCGAGGCGGGGTGAACGGTGGCGACGGCGGCCTGCTAGGGCGGCGGCGGCGGTGGTGTAGGGCGGCGGCGGCGTGGACAAGGTGCGGCGGCGGCGTGGGCACAAGGGCGGCAGCGCGGGTGTGGGGTGGCGCGGCATGGGTGCGGTGGAGGGCTTGGGGCTTGGGGTTTGACGGGTTTAGAGGGGGGGTGTTGGGGTATTTATATTGGTGAGGGGGGGATTTACTTGGGGTAGGGGACAAGAAATAGAGTAGGAATAGGAAATAGACTAAGAATAGGAAAGAATAAACGGAGTAGGACTAGGAATAATGACACAAGGAAAGGGGGGGCTATGCCTAGAATCCTATTAGGATTCGTCATAGGGAAGAGGCGGCGGCCGGCTGGCCTTGCGCTGGCGCGCGCCTGGGCGCAGGGGCGCAGCGGCTGGGGCGGTGGCTGGCTGGGCCTTAGGCCCGGCTGGTCTTTGCTCAGTTTTTTTTAATAGATTTCGCGCGCAGAAAAACATAGAAAAGAAAATCTAAACGAGCTCCAAAATTACTAAAGTAAATTTTGCCCGACTCCTAAAAATGATTCAAACAAAATGAACTTTTCTCCGGACCTAAAATGCAATTTTCGAAAACGCGCATTTTTCCCTATCCAAGAAAAACAAACAAACACCGGAAAACGAAATTTGATCTATTTATTAAATCTTCATTTTCCTATATTTTGGGAAAGTCATATTATTCCCTCTCTTATAATTTTTTTGACGTCGGAAAAATAATTGAAGATGCAATAAATAAATCAAATGATCCTCTTTTGCAATTCGAGAAAACTCTCAAATAAGAAAATAACGAAATCTCCAACTCTCTCCGAAGGTCCTTGAGTTGCGTGAAATTTCTAGGATCGACCAAAAGCAAGAAAATAAGATATGCATGATGATCTAATGTATTCCAATTTGAAAAAAAAATAAATTCAAAAGAACTTTGAATTTAATTCTTTGAAACTCCTAGCTCATATTTCATAATTTGAAGAAGTCATTTTATCTTCTCTCGTGAAAATCATTGAGTTGCATAAAGTTCCAGAATTGGAAATATTTCCCAATGGAATTAAAATATTTTTCAAACACCCTTTTCATTTTAAATGGAAGAAGTCATGTCATCTTCTCTCTAGGGTTTTGTATTTGAAAATAATTCGAATTCACTCACTTTTAGACAATCAATCAAATCTATCTATATATTTATAACATTCCAAAATTTAGAATTTTGGGATGTTACAACGCGGGATAGTGAAGATACAACTATTACAATACTAGTGGTACTACTACTAACTCAGACAGCTCCGTAGTAGTCCTCATAGAAGTCACCTCCATAGCCTGGAAGTTCAACGTGATCATCCGGGAACAGATGGTCCTAAGGAGCTTGTGGACCATAGGGGCTAGGATGAGGTCTTGGACCAACAAACGGTGGCCTGCGGGGACCACGGGGTGGGGTGATGCCTCCCACATCATGCCAATCCACCATGTCTGGCAGAGCAGATCTCACAGGATACAGATCCCTTGTATCCATACATCCAGCTTGCACCGCAGGTGCAAACCGAGTCAATGTGGCCCAATGATCAGCACGGGTATTAAAAAGCTCCAACCTTAGGGCCCGATTCTCTCGGTCCTTATCTTCGAGCATCTCGGCAGTGGTACGAGTTAATGAGTCCTCCTGAGTGGAGTCAGCATAGATAGCCTGAAGATACCCTTGCACTCCCGGAAGTGAAGCTGGCATGTAACGGAAGTCGGTGTTCAGAAGCAGGCCAGTCCGGACTCGCATGATGGTCATCATGGAATAGGCAGCATCCTGCATAGCCATCTCAACAGTAACCCTGAGTCCATAGGAACAATGAAGGGGCTCGGTAGATCCTGGATAAGAAGGAAATATCCTGACGGTGCAGAAATATTGGCTTTGATTAAAGTCTCGGAACTGCTCTTCGACAGTGTATTCGGGATACCAACGGTAACCTGTCTCGATCATTACCCGGACTAACATAGCAGTATGACCGGGTACGTCGAGGCACCGGGTCAGGCGAACCACTTGATTTTGAGCACGGTTGGCCATCTGAAAGCACAACCACAATGCAAAGACATTAGGATTTCTAGGGAAAATTGGACAGCATAACAGCTGTAAATGCTCAGAAAAAGATTTGAGACATCCACAACAGTTTGCAATACCACTCAACAACATCATATCAAGGTTCTGATCCAATTAGCAACATACTAAAAGTAGTAGAAACTATACTGAGGCTTGTAACAACAATCCTATAAGCTACTACGGATTAGTAACATGTGAACCTGATAGAAGAAGAGAGCCTAGTCCTTAACCCACGTTGAATGAGAAGAGAATGACTCATATCAGAGGGCATAAGGTAAAGGAGTAAAATAGCCTTACGTTCCCTTCCACAATCAATTCCCCTACATATAACTAAAGCATTTCTAGACTCGACATCGACCAGTTTGGCTCAACGAACCTACATGCAGTCCGCCTCTGATGCCAACGCTGTCAGGACCCCGATTCCAAGTCACATCGATCTAGCCGGTAACACCTCATATCACTTTGCGGCCTCACGCACGGTATCCCACGGGTGTCGCCTTACCATGGCCCGGGACCGTTTGCGCCTTTTGGCTCACGTATATGATAGTGTCGCTAGCATCCATATGACAGAGAACCCGGGCCGACATGGCTAGTCATGAACCCAAAGCGGCACAGACCTATGGAGACAGGCATACATGAATCACATCGAGCATGTCGGTCATCAGCGAGTGATTCCGGGCTGTAGGACTGGGCTAACAGGACTCCGGGGAAGCCCGGGCTGTAGCAGGCTAGGCAGGACTCCGGATGTCACTGCGTGACATTTCCCCGAAGGGACAGACATAGGAACGACGTGAATCACATGCCGGCCAGTCAAGTGTCCTGAGTAGTAGTGCTGGGCTAGCAGGACTCCGGTGAACCGGGCTGTAGCGGACTACTATGGCTCAAGGAACACTAGACTACATTTCCCCATAAGAAAGGCTGCCAAGGATAAACAACTAGATTGTCGGATCCCACTCATACCAAGCATTTCAATCATACACACAATATGCCCGATATGAGTACATACAACATGGCATCACAACAAAACTCTACAACTCAAGTACTTTATTTAAAGGCTCCAGAGAGCCATACATAACATGTTCATACAGATAGGGGTCACATGACCCGACACTCAAGTTATACAATCATACAAGCACAAGCGGAAGCAGCTAGTCTGAGTACAGACACTAAAAAGAAAGAAGGCTTCTCGAAGCCTGTCTATCTACATAGGGCCCTCCATGGCCAGGATCACCACCTGGGTGGCTAGTCACTCGTCGACATCAAGGTCTAC